>NC_143430.1:1508750-1810500 GCF_059467195.1 Physcomitrium patens | reverse complement strand
CAAAAGATTCTAAATGTCCACTAAAATTTAGCATCAAAACTAGCAAATTTGGTCCTCTATCTATGAACAACATCCTTGGCAATGAGTTGGTCTTCAAATGTTGAAGAGCAAATCTAACAATGACAAGAGCAATTCTTATTGGTGCCATGTTCAATATCAAGAATTCTAGATAAAAAAACCATCTCAAAAACTTTCAAAGTTTCAATCTTTCCCAGATTTGCAATATCATTCAGCATGTGCCAAAGAAGAAGCCAATTAAACTGCTTGCAATAGTGTGCCTTCAAGTTGCAAATGACAATGACATTACAAGATGGCATCTTTGAAGTTGTGTATGGAGGAAGATAGAAAAATGTTTTTAATTTTGCAACAGAATATCATTACAAATGTTGTTCAGCAAATCGTTAGCACTGCAATCGCCCACAACAACAATATTTTGGGGTTTACATAATAAGTATACATATGAACATACATAACTGTTGAAAAGAGCAAAGAACAAAAACCAAACCAGAAAAGAAAAAAAGAAAAAAAGAAAAAAAAAAGGAAAGGATAAAAACCAGCAAATTGAACACAGGACATGGTTCGAAGGAAAGGAGCAGAACAAGGGCAGGGACAATACGTGGGATTTTGAATGGCAGGTGGATTGAAGGCTGAGAATGTTTTGGTGAAGGTCGCGGTGGATTTTCCACGCTCAGCACTCTTTGAAGTGGAGTTGGTTCTTGAAGCGTAGCGCGTCGTTGCTCAAATCCCACGCCGAGGCGTTTGCGCTCACAAGTTTGGTTGAAGTCGGTTGCATGTTTGGATTGCTTGGGTGAAGCATGGCTGCCAGAATCGGAGCTGATGGTGTTGTGGGCTTGTGTGCGAGATGCCGCAGGAGTTGGGCTTTGACGCGGGCAATCGACTGTTGAGGAGTCGGAACGGGGCGGCTACAATTGCGATGGGGGAGTATCCACAAGAGCGGTCCCATGCGTGGAAAAGCCGAGATGTAGTGCAGGGCACCCACAACGCCAGCAGCGGAGCAAGTGCGGATGGGTTGGAGCAGAGGGGGTGGTGCGCAATGTGGAGCCAGGAAGGTTGGAGGTGTATAGATTGCGCGGTTGCAATTGTTCGTTTGCACGTGGGAAGGGTGGGGATGTTGCGAAGAGGAGGAAGCGCGTGAAATGGGGCAGGGGTTGGCGGAGGGTGGGGCGTTGGCCGTGGAGCCTTGGGTGGGGAGGAGCGGAAGCGGGAGGGAGTGTGGGCGAGTGGTGGAGTCGGAGCGGTGGCAACGCAGTGAGCGTGAGAGTGAGAGTGAGAGGGATGGGCGAGGCGAGGGAAGCGTGGGGCAGAAGGGGAGGGGGTGGGAGGGAGGGAGGGAGAGAGCAGTGGTGGTGGTTGGAAAGGGCGGGGGGAGTTGCACCATCGCGGTTGCGGGTGGAGGGGAAGGCGGGTATATGGGGGTGGGGGTGGGGAGGGGCTGGCACGACTATACTTGAACAGGATCTGTTCTATAGTGCGTACATCTGATCTGTGTTCTCCAACACAGACAAGACCTTCAACCCGGACGATGATTCAGGGCTCTCCGGCCTGAGCGCGATTGCCGCGGCTGGTGCCAGTGGCCCCCTTGCGGGGGCCGGAGCCAGCCTGCCAGATGAACGTCCCGCCTCCTCATTCCTGGGGGCGGTGATGGACGGAGAGCGTTCTGACGGGCACCGACTGTGACTCCGCGAGGAGTTTAGTTTTGTTTTCTTGTTGTTGTTGATGTTGTTCTTTCTGGCGCCGGTTTTGTGCGGCTGCCCGGTTGGTTGGAAGATGCGCGCGTGGCGAGCCCCCTGGCTTGGCATGTGCGTAGTCGCTTTGGCCGAGTGGTTAAGGCGTGTGCCTGCTAAGTACATGGGGTTTCCCCGCAAGAGTTCGAATCTCTTAGGCGACGGTTACATCAGAGAATTCATCGCAGCGACTGTGCCTTCCCCTTTTGCGCCGTTGTCCCTGTCCTCGACCCACCCGCTGCCTGAACTTCACCTGTTTTTTCCTCTCCCCCCTTCCCTTCTTATTAGTTTCTGTATGCTGTGCTGTTTCTGTGCCCCCACCCCATTGCCATCCCCGCCACCTTATGCTGCAATCCCCCACCACTCACCCTCTCATTTGTTTTCCCATCCATCAAGTCATGCACTTACTTACTTACTTACTTGGTTGTTTGTGAAGTCTCATCAATTGTTATGGATCAACAACCTCTTTTTTCTTCTTTCTTCTTGCATGCATGCTTGGATTTGATGATGGATCACAAAAATGTAGCATGTGTAAGAAACATACTAAATTGACAACCACATCATAAGATTATTAGCAAATTGCATGAATCCAATTCAATCCATGTTATCTATCTATCCATCTATCTACATACTTGTATGCACTTACATATTCCTCCAAAATTGCACCCACACTCAATCAAACAATGATACATAGCATGCACTAGCATTAATTACATTTTGTTGTAAACTGGTTCAATCATGGCCATTGAATCCTCTAGAAATTATCAATATCAACACCATTGGTGGCTCAAATGGACAATTTGATTCTAAAGCCTTTCAATGCTTTAGATTGCATACAATATAATTATCTAGGATTTCATAAAAACACATCATTGATCAAATGGTACATAATTGCTAAAGCATTTCCAAGTCTATAATCCACAATAGTACATTCGAAATAGCTATATTTCCTCCAAAATACAATCTTTTGTTTTTTTCTTCTATTAAGTACATGTTTGGTTATCATATCTTTTAAATCTAATACAAGTTAATATTAAGGATAAGTGCTTTATTTATTATTTAGATGAAATTTGTATCCTCTTTAAAAATATGGATGAATAAAATTTATGTATATATATATATATATATATATATATATATATACATATAAATATTTTTGTTTTGTTAGGATTAAAAGATCTAAGTTTAAATGCTTGGATGGAAAATCTAATATGTTATATTTATCACAAATATGTTTTAGTCTTTATATTTGTAAATGATGGTTTATAAGTGGATACTAGAAGAACACATTCTATTTATAGATTATAAAACTCTAATTTCCATGTAGGATGCTTTATCCTATTTGAAGTTTGTAAATTATTGGCAAATATACATTGAAAACTTCACTCAACTTGCTATTTTACTTGCATAAGTAACTTCCAACAACAAATAAGAATAGAGTATAAATATAGAGGTAGTTTTTTAAGAATTGAAAGTAGTTTTGTCTTTAGCTTGTACTTTATATTGTTTGATTTTTTTTCAAGTTGTGTTTTTACAAAAACTTTGTATGAGAGGCAATTTTATCACAATTAGATATACTTTTTAGACTTCATCATCTTGCTTTTTATGAGAAAAAAAGAAAAAGAATAAAATCAATAATTAAGATTAAATATAAGATTTTCAATAAAGAATTTTTTGCTATTTTTTCTTTATTTATAAAATAAATTAATATCTAAAATTTTATTTTTATTTTCTTAAATGTTTTACAAATTATATAAATCTTAAGTATTTCATGTCAACACATGTCTTAAATTATTAGAAAGCCTATTAAAACATGTTTTATTTTTTAGTTTTTACAAAAATCAAAATTGCTTATTGAATTTGATGTATAGATGTTCCTATCTTCTAATAAAAAAACAAAGTGCTTGATATAATCAACTACAAATTGTCTTTTTAAATCAAAGCAACATTGTTGAATCTTTAAGTCAATGATTCTAAACAATACTACTATTCTTCATGAAGTTTATATCGTTAAGTTCTTATGATTTTATATTTGTGATAGTAGATCATTTTGCCAAGATGGCACATTTTGTACCATATACAAAATCTATTACATGTGAAGAAATAATTAAGCTTTTTCTTGACAATAGCTATCAATATCATAGATTGCTCAAGGATATTATATTGGATAGAGAAACTCAATTTGTATCAAGATTTTAAAGAATTCTTTTCAAGATTCTAAAAGTGGACATAAAGCTATCTTTGGTTTTTTTATCCTCAAACCAATGGACAAACAAAGTGCATAAACCAAGTTTTAGAGTAATAGTTGAGATGTGCCATCAACTACCAAGAAGATGATTGGACAACACTTTCATCATTGATAGAGTTAACATATAATAGTAAGATTCATTCTTTTATGCAATAAACACCTTGCTTTGATAATTATAGTTATCATCCATAACTGAATGCTTTTGACTTTTCAAAAGTTGATAATTTTATGGCAAAAGATTTGGCAAATTATTAATTTGAGCTACATACAATAATGAAGGCATGATTAAAAGAATCTCCAAGATGACCAAAGAAGAATGCAGATGCCTATTCCAAGTACAACTTCAATTCTATGGTGTCAAGGACATGAATCTCAAAGAACCAAAAACTCAATACATTCTTATATAATTAAAAAAAAATAGATATTAACTCAAAACTAATATAATATTGAAACTGGAATTACTATTGTTAAAGATTAGAAAGTCTTAAAACAAGACTTAGGACTAAAAAAGTGTTGATAAGAGTGAAGAAGACTTCACTCCTGCCTCCACATATACAATCTAACTAGAAGCTACATGACAACATTCTATAGGACCTTTGATACATGTCCAATTTACAAGACACGTGTCTTAACTTGCAAGGCAAGTTTTCTATATGTATGCCATATTGTTTGCTTGTATTGCAAGCTATCAATATATGCAATATGTGGCTAATTTATTGGCCAAGTTTCTAACCTATTGTCATGGACATACACATGTAAGCTAATAATTACATGTATAAATAGGTAGAAGTAAGTAAAAATAGGTAAAAGTAAGTTAATTCTATAATATTTATTGTGGAAGCTTCCTAGAAGCTTTATAGACGTTGCTTTGACTTTATAGGTATCTTTAATTGACTTTTTGGATTAAAAACCTAGTTAACAAGTTGGCCATGTGACACACATGTTGTTAGCTTGAAGATCAAGCTTATTATGTGGCCTAAACATAGAAAAACTTGCCTTGTAAGTCAAGGCATGTATCCTACATAGACAACACATATTGGAGGTTTTATAGAACATCTCCACGTAGCCCTTAGTTAGATAGTATATAAAGAGACAAGAGTGAAGTCCTCTTCACTGTTGTCAACTCTTTTCTTGCTTCTAGTCTAGTTTCAAGGGTCTCTAGTTTTCTTATCTTTTGGCAATAGCCATTCTAGTTTCTTTTTTAATATACATATTGAGTTATTTCTATTTTGACATCTTTCTTTGAGAAAAGTCTCACTTATTTATTTGTTTTTATCAAGTGCTTGTCCTTGATACCTATCAATCACATATAGATACGTATAAAGGTGAAATTCTATCTATGAAGCTTCTAAAAAGCTTTTTTATAATATATTATCAAATTAACTTATTTTGACCTATTTATAATATCTATATATTTATTGGAGTAAATATATATATATATATATATATATATATTTGTGACATTACCCTCCTTCTAGAAATGAGTTCTATGAGGAGTAGTGATCACATGTTGAGGAAGTCCAAGATGCAACAAATTATATTTGCCACATATTTTGATCTTTTTTTTCTCCAAAGGTAATTGATAGGTCTTCTCAGCCACTAATAATGTCTTATTTCAAGGCAAAAATACCACTCTATTATTTGAACATTGTTGAAACCTTTGTAACTTTCTTCAAACAAAATATTTACAACACTATTTGGAGTAGGTTTTACTTCCAATAAAATCACCAAACATTGAGAGTCTCTTCCAAGGTTGTGATACCAAACACATTATATCTTGTCATCTATTCAAAAAAAAAAAAAAAAACATGTCATTCTTAAAGGTCTTCATCTTAATTACATTATCTTGGAGGCTATGATAATTACAATGTCTTGTTTGATAAGTTAACAAATGATGGCTCCTAAGTTGAATTTTTCGGTTGCTGGTTCTCTATCTCTTTAGTGCCACAAATATACAAAAATTACAAATAAAGATACAAGGTCAAATGTAATTTTCTTTGAACTACAGTTCTTTTATACTAAAGATTTGATATCCTTTATCTTGATTTTGATAGATGTTGTTGGTGAAAAGTATCAACCTTCTTTGTTGTATTTGCAAGATTTTGGTTGGCTCCCATGTCCATTCTCTAATACCATATCCATGCCAATGAACAAGATATTTTAACCTATGTTCGCACTACCTTGAATCTAAGACTTCTTCAACCTTGTACTCTTGGTTATTATCTACTTTTATAAGAAGAAATGCCATTTGTTGACTTCTTGGTATATCTATTATATTGTATGGCTCAAGAAAAGATACATGCAATATAAAATAGATATTTATAGACCTTGGTAGGTACAATCAATAAACAACTAGATTAATCAATTCATACATAAGAAATGGTCTAAGTGTACAATAATCCAACTAGTTACAAGGGCAAATGGTCTTGATATTATGACAAAGTAATCATACTTTGTTGCCAACATGGAATTGAAGTTGTTCCTTGCAATAATCATCTGTATTAATCTTTTGTCGTTTTTGAACTTCTTTTAGGTATGCCTTTATTGTTGCATGTAGCTTTGACAAATGATTTGCCAAATTTTTGCCACATGATTATCAACTTTTAAAAGTCAAAAGTATCAAGTCATGGATGATAACCAAAATTGATAAAGAAAGATGTTTGTTGAATAGAAGAATGTATTGTGTTATTATAAGCAAATTCTACCAATGATAAAAGAGTTGTCCAATCATCTTGTTGATAATTGATGATATACCTCAAATATTATTCTAAACTTTGATTTACTTGGTTTGTTTGTCTATTAGTTTGAAGATGAAAAACCAAAGATAGTTTTATGACTACCTTTAGAAACTTGAGAAGAATTGTTCAAAATCTTGATATAAATTGTATCTTCCTATCTAATGTAATATTTCCTATCAACCTATAATAACAATAGATGTTTTTACAAAAATACTTAACTTACTTGTCCACCTTTAATAGGTTTTATATATTATACAAAATGTGCCATCTTGATAAAAAAAATCTTTTATTACAAATATATAATCTTACAAATTTGAAACTAGAAGATTTGTGATAAAGTCCATAGAAATAGAAGACCATAATTGTTGTAGAATAGGAAATGGCTCAAGAAGTCTATAAAATTGATGATGAAGAGCTTTTGATCTTAAACAAATGTCACATGATTGAACAAAGTCTTTAATTATCTTTCACCTTTGAAGCCACAAAAAATATTTAGATATTAGTTCCAAACTCTTGTTGTATCTAAAATATTAGGCTCTTAGAGAGTTGTGACAAGCTTAAAAAATGCATAATTGTACTTTGCCTTTTAGAATGTATAATAATTTTTTAAAATAAAATAGATTGTTCTTGAATTCAAACTTAAAAGTATCCCAAGTCTTAGAAGAATTATTCTTAATATCATAAATAAGAAGATCAAAGGACATATTCAATTGAACTTACTTAAAAAATAATTAAATCAAAAATTAATGTTGATTTCATTGTTTAAAGATGGAAATACTTTGGCTTCAAGAAAATTATTCTTTGTTGGTTAAAAGATGCATCTCTTTCTTTAGGAAAAAAATAAGAATTTTTGGAAAGGGCGTCTGACAAACCTTATTGTTTTTCAAATCAGTAAGTAATCTTAAAATCAAATCTTAATAAAAACATGCTTTAATAGGCTTGAAAACAATTCAAAACACATATCAATATGAAGTACTTGAGGTTCTTATAATTTGTATACATGGTGATTGGACATTGTTAGCCAAGTTCTTGTTAATGTATTCATTCAATGCAACAACTTTGTTTTGTGATAGGTTATAGATTGGTCTAAATGGTGGTTGAGTTTATTCTTAAAAATCAATATAACAATATTAAATGATGGTCTAAAATTTTTTTTGCATTCTTTTTTTAAAAAACATCTTAATAATCTTGATATTGATTTAGAATGCCACTTGAAATCTTTTTTCTATCAAAATTAGGTGTGGCATATATAACAAAAAGTTGATCCTTCTTTTATAGCATGCATAAAAATTCTTGCATCTACCAATAAAGATTTAGATATAGTGGAATTATGGATTTTTATTTAGCTAATAAAATCTTGGGCTAAACTATAGAAAAAAATAAAGTTATAAGAAATCCAATCTATTGAAGGATTATAGTTTTTTTAGCCATGATAATCCTAAAATAATTGGATTAAAAGAGAGATTTAATCACATTAAATATTACTAAGCTATTATGACTATTAGTTGCTACATCTAATGGAACAATTTTATGGATGACATCTCTAAAAGACAACAAACAATCACCTATTACTTTTATATGCACAATTTTGGTTTTTTGAATAAATGTATTTCTTGTTTTTGACAAAATCTTTGTCTATAAAACAAGCTAAGGCTCTTGAATCTAATAAGGCTAAGACTTTGTGATTTTTTGATCTTAAAAATATTTCTATGACAAAACAAGGTGAAGGATCTAAGGAGGGGATATGACCTTTATTAGGTGTTGTACAAGATTTCAATTGCCCAATTCTTATTATAATTGAAAAAATTGGTTTTTTGATACATAATTCTCTTTGGCAACCATGCTCCTCATTTTGTGGTTGTGTTGCTTTTTTGGACAATGTTGAGCAATGTACTTAGGTTCTCCATAATATAAGCACAACCTTTTTTGATAGCATTGAGTCTTTTTATGCTCAGTAAGAGGTTTGAAACATACAATGTTATTTTGCATAGATTTTGATCTTAATTATTAAACTTTTATGAATTTAGAAGTTGTTACCATGACTTGACTTATACCCCTTCAATAAAATCTTTGTTTTTGGAATCTTTCAAAGAATTGATTGTTGCATGCAATGACTTAAGCAATAAATTGCTCCAATGAGTGTGAATGTGCTTTTGGTATCATCAATATTAAATCTTTGATATTATCTTTTAATCCATACAAAAATTGATTGATAAGAGCCTTGACATTCTATTTGATGTTGCAAGCAAGGTTTTAAAATTCAACATCATATGTAGAAGTTTAATGTAATTATTGTCATAAAGATAAAAGTTTGATCTCTACTATCTTTTTTAATCATTTTTTTAAATGTGGCCATAATGGCTTTGAAGAATTAATTTAAAACATACAATTGTCATGAATCCTTTTCCATTAAAGGTGCAAACTAAGAAAGAATACTTTCAAAGAGAATTCCATCTATGAATCCAACTTGAATAAATCCATCAAAATATTGAGATATATGTAACTTTAGATAGAGCTTTACTTGTTGTAAAAATCTTCAAAACTTTGATCTTGTTCCATCAAACTTTTCTACCATACTTATTCTTGTTTCCTTCATACTTGTAGTAGCAAGACTTCTTGGATTTAGTTGTGAAATTGATCAACTTGCTTCTTTCAACTGCACAACTTTCTAGCATGGACTTTAAACTTCATTATTAACTTCTTCTATAGGTGTTGGAATACTACCTCCATAATTTGTATTAGAGATACATGCAATTTCTACCTTAAGATTATTAATAAATTCATGAAGATTTGCAATGGTTGCCAATCTATTCTCACTTTTGTTAAGAATAGTATTCATATTTTATTTCATTTTTATTTTTATTTTTTTTATCCACAATTCTAACAAATGTATCAATCAAATTAGAAGAGAATAATCCACAATCCTCTAGTAGTAAATAAAAATTTCTACAAAGAAGGGTAGTCTATTTTCTTTAAGAAAAATAATCATTGTTAAGGAACTAAAATATTAGATTGAAGGTAAGTGGTTCACAACCTTTAAAATATAATAATAGAAGTATGATAGTTTACTCACTTCTAAAAACAAAACAAAACTAATGAGTTGGCATTCTTATTAAACTATCAAGAATGTGAATCTTGAAGAATCAAAAATTTAATTCAATCATGTATAACTTATAAAGAATAGATTTTTAGTCAAAACTAATATAGTATTGAAATTAGAATGGTTATTGCCAAAGATAAAAAGACAAGAAAGTTTTGAAACAAGACTAAGGACTAAAAAGGTATTTAGAAGAATGAAGGAAGCTTCATTCTTGCCTCCATATATACTATCTAACTAGAAGCTACCTGGCGGCATTCTATAAGACTTATAACATGTGTTTAATTTATAAAACATGTGTTTTAACTTGCAAGTCAAGTTTCCTATATTTGTGCCACATTATTAGCTTGTACTATAAGCTATCAATACATGCAACACGTGACTAACTTGTTGGCAAAGTTTCTAACTTATCAATCACCTATACACATGTATAAAAGTGAAATTTTATCTATAAAGCTTTTAAAAAGCTATCCTATAAGATATTATCAAATCAACCTATTTTGACATGTTCATAAAATTCAAATAATTATTAGAGTAAATATGTATGTTGAAGATACATGTTCACAATGAAGTATGGTTACTTTGTCACAATATCAAGATTCATTGCCCTTGTGAAAAGTTGGATTACTATAGTCTTAGACCATGTTTTACTTGTAAACAAATCAATTCTATTACTTATCGATTATATCTACCAAAGTCTATGAAGATGCATCTTGTATTCTATGTGTCACTTCTTGAATCATATAAGACAATGAATATCTTAGAAAGTAGAAAAATGCCACCTCTTCATGCAAAAGTGGACAATAATCAAGAATATGAAGTGGAAGAAGTCTTAGATTCAAGGCAGCATTGAAATAGGTTGAAACATCTTGTTTGTTGGTATAGATATGATATTTGGAATAACATACAAAAGCCTATTACAAATCTTGCAAATACAACAAAGAAGATTGATGCTTTTTATCAACAACATCCTTCAAAATCAAGATAAAAAATAACAAGTCTTTGTTATAAAAGAAACAAAGCTACAAAAAAGATAGCATTCTACTTTCTATCCTTGTTTGTAGTCTTTTTGTATTTGTGACAAAAAAGATGAAAAATCAACAATCAATAGATTCAACTCAGGAACTTATATTTATTGACTTATTGGACAAGACATTGTGATTGTCATAGTCTTCAAGACAACGCATCAAAAATAGAAATCTTCCAGAACAACATATTTTTCCTTGATTTAATGGCAAGACACAATGCATTTAATATCATGACCTTGAAAGAGACTCTTCATGTTTGGTGATGTTATTGGAGGTTGCATTGATTATTGACAATGTTTTGAATGTTTTATTTGAAAGAAGTTACAAAGGCCTCGACAATAATCAAATAACAAGGAGGTCTTTTTGCCTTGATATGAAACACTATTGATGGCTAAAAAGACCAATCAACCACCTCTAAAGAAAACAAAGATTAGGGTATGTAGCAAATACAATTTGTTGCATCTTAGACTTTTTCAACATATGATGAGTACTTCTTATGGAACTTGTTCTTAAAAAAAACAATAATGTCATGGACATAAAAATTTACCTAAATAAGAAGTGTTAGATAAAAGATAAATGTAAGTAGTTTTAATATTATTTTGTGGCAAAGCTTCTAAAAAGCTTTACAGATGCATATTTGGCTTTACACATGTTTAAAGTTGATTGATAGGTGAAAAACTTGGCCAACAAATCAACCATGTGCCACATATGTGGATTACTTATGGTATAAGCTAACAATGTGGCACACATATAAAAAAATTTGCCTTGTAAGTTAAGACTTGTATCTTACAAATTAAACACGTGTTGGAGGTCTTATAGAATGTTGTCATGTAGCTTTCAATTAGATAGAATATATGGAGGCAAGAGTGAAGCCTTCTTCACTCTTGTCAATGCCTTTTTCATCTTTAGCCTTATTTCAAGACTTTCTAGTCTTCTTGTCTTTGGCAATAGCCATTTCAATTTAATATTATACCATCTTTGAGTGATTATCTAGTCTTTTTGAATGACATAAGAGTGTATTGAACTTTTAGTTCTTTGAGATTTATATCCTTGATAGAAGTTTGTTAATTAAAGGTGGTTTTGGTCTAGCAAGCAAAACCACAAGTGAATGAGTGGTGCTTGTTGTAACATAGTATAATATTACGATCAACAATTAAATAGCATTTTTATAATTTAATTTGTAATTTTTGTAGTTTGAGCTTAAAGAATAATTTCTAAATATTAACCTTGGATATTATATTAATTAAAAGAAGATTTTTCAATAAAATTATCTTAATTAAGAATCTATATAATAATAGAAATATAGGCTTTAATTTTATAGTTTAAGTTTTAATTTTGTTATTTTTCTAAAATAAAACTTATTATTAAAAATTTATTAGTTTGTATATAAATCAATCTACAATCTAACAGCTTTAAACCTTAGCTAAATTCTACTTTGAGTTTGTTCAAGAATGAGCAATTATTTTTGAAGGTTATAAAATTATGTTACTTTGTTATGAATGCCAATGTAAAATATTAATTCAATATAGTTTAATTTTTCAAAGTTAATGGATTGTATGTAAAATCTATTTAAAAAAGAATTTTATACTAATTATAATATAAAGTTAAAATATATACAAGAAAACTTCAAATAAAACATAAAAATACAAAGATTCGATAATATATGGTAGATACACAATATTGCATAAGTAATCTATTTTTATTTTTATTTCTTATTTATTTTTAATTTAATAACATTATATTAATATAAAGAAATTTGGATGATTCAATACAATATTATTGTAGACTTATAAAGCTTCTAATTATTTATAACTACTAGCCAATTTCTTTTTAATAATTATTTCTTATTTAATCTTTATTTAAATTAACTTAAATATCTAATTTTTAATTTGGATTGGACATTTCTTACCTACATTAGACACTTTTGCTCTCTTGTCTCGATCTGAAGGTGACTTATTGAGAATGTTTGGTTATTAAGTAAGTTAGATATTTCCAATATGCCTTAGACCTCTTGACCTAAATTTGACTATAACTTAGATTTTCTATATTTTAATCAATTACTAAGATAATTTAATCAATTATTAGTTTTTATTATATATCAAGTAAAAATCTAACAAACTAAATATATAGTATTTGAATATAATTATTTTTTTATTTTTTTATTTTTTTATTGTTGTTGTTGTTGGTATTATTGTTATTATTATTATTTTCTGTTCTTGATAACAATATAATAGAACATGTTTGATTGCACATTTTAAAAACCTATCACCTCTTTAAATACATGAAAATTCACCAATTCAATCTTAGGTTTGTATTTAAGATGCAAAAACCTCTTTTATCTCTTATTGCATATTTCTCCACAATCTTATTCAATTGTATAAATGCATAATGTTCTAAAATCAACATATTATTGCAACAAAGTAGAAAATGCACACACAAAGAATACATACAATCAATAGAGAAGACAAACAATGTAAGTCATTCACTTCAAAGTTGAAACTCCATCTATTAGAGAGCACAAACAAGAACTTAATTTTACTAGAGAGTATACAAATTGTTGGCATAGTGATGTCTATATGAAGTATAAACAAGATCCTAAAAAAATGTATTGCTAATCCTAGTGCCTTAACTAAAGAAGCTTTAAATTTGATTCAGACCACCTAAAATCCCACTCCAAATTATAAACTCTCTATGAGTGTTGATAAAAATTAGTAGGCAATGCCTACTAAATCAACTACTTTTAGAGTTATAAATATAAGACACATATCAATACATATGTGTTTTTATTTATAAAAATTAAAAACTACCTTAGAATCCATAGCAAAAACTATAAGTTAAATAACTACCTAACATTTTCATACTACCTACCAACTACAAAAGAAATTGAAAATTAACTTTTACACCAATTACTTGTTCTTTAGCAAAATAGCCTTATCTTTTATCTTTTAGATGCAAGAAATAAAAATCTAGACTCTCTTCATCTTGTAACATCCAATATGTCTTTGAAACTTATATGGACTTGATAACATTAGAACTTAAGACTTTCTCTAGTTTTACCTGTTATCATCTTCAACTTCATCATTGGTTGTAGTTTTTAGTAGAAGATAACTTATGATGATATTATCAAGAATTATCATTTTAGTAACAACTAATTCATTTGAATAGTCAAAAGATTCTAAATGTCCACTAAAATTTAGCATCAAAACTAGCAAATTTGGTCCTCTATCTATGAACAACATCCTTGGCAATGAGTTGGTCTTCAAATGTTGAAGAGCAAATCTAACAATGACAAGAGCAATTCTTATTGGTGCCATGTTCAATATCAAGAATTCTAGATAAAAAAACCATCTCAAAAACTTTCAAAGTTTCAATCTTTCCCAGATTTGCAATATCATTCAGCATGTGCCAAAGAAGAAGCCAATTAAACTGCTTGCAATAGTGTGCCTTCAAGTTGCAAATGACAATGACATTACAAGATGGCATCTTTGAAGTTGTGTATGGAGGAAGATAGAAAAATGTTTTTAATTTTGCAACAGAATATCATTACAAATGTTGTTCAGCAAATCGTTAGCACTGCAATCGCCCACAACAACAATATTTTGGGGTTTACATAATAAGTATACATATGAACATACATAACTGTTGAAAAGAGCAAAGAACAAAAACCAAACCAGAAAAGAAAAAAAGAAAAAAAGAAAAAAAAAAGGAAAGGATAAAAACCAGCAAATTGAACACAGGACATGGTTCGAAGGAAAGGAGCAGAACAAGGGCAGGGACAATACGTGGGATTTTGAATGGCAGGTGGATTGAAGGCTGAGAATGTTTTGGTGAAGGTCGCGGTGGATTTTCCACGCTCAGCACTCTTTGAAGTGGAGTTGGTTCTTGAAGCGTAGCGCGTCGTTGCTCAAATCCCACGCCGAGGCGTTTGCGCTCACAAGTTTGGTTGAAGTCGGTTGCATGTTTGGATTGCTTGGGTGAAGCATGGCTGCCAGAATCGGAGCTGATGGTGTTGTGGGCTTGTGTGCGAGATGCCGCAGGAGTTGGGCTTTGACGCGGGCAATCGACTGTTGAGGAGTCGGAACGGGGCGGCTACAATTGCGATGGGGGAGTATCCACAAGAGCGGTCCCATGCGTGGAAAAGCCGAGATGTAGTGCAGGGCACCCACAACGCCAGCAGCGGAGCAAGTGCGGATGGGTTGGAGCAGAGGGGGTGGTGCGCAATGTGGAGCCAGGAAGGTTGGAGGTGTATAGATTGCGCGGTTGCAATTGTTCGTTTGCACGTGGGAAGGGTGGGGATGTTGCGAAGAGGAGGAAGCGCGTGAAATGGGGCAGGGGTTGGCGGAGGGTGGGGCGTTGGCCGTGGAGCCTGGGGTGGGGAGGAGCGGAAGCGGGAGGGAGTGTGGGCGAGTGGTGGAGTCGGAGCGGTGGCAACGCAGTGAGCGTGAGAGTGAGAGTGAGAGGGATGGGCGAGGCGAGGGAAGCGTGGGGCAGAAGGGGAGGGGTGGGAGGGAGGGAGGGAGAGAGCAGTGGTGGTGGTTGGAAAGGGCGGGGGGAGTTGCACCATCGCGGTTGCGGGTGGAGGGGAAGGCGGGTATATGGGGGTGGGGGTGGGGAGGGGCTGGCACGACTATACTTGAACAGGATCTGTTCTATAGTGCGTACATCTGATCTGTGTTCTCCAACACAGACAAGACCTTCAACCCGGACGATGATTCAGGGCTCTCCGGCCTGAGCGCGATTGCCGCGGCTGGTGCCAGTGGCCCCCTTGCGGGGGCCGGAGCCAGCCTGCCAGATGAACGTCCCGCCTCCTCATTCCTGGGGGCGGTGATGGACGGAGAGCGTTCTGACGGGCACCGACTGTGACTCCGCGAGGAGTTTAGTTTTGTTTTCTTGTTGTTGTTGATGTTGTTCTTTCTGGCGCCGGTTTTGTGCGGCTGCCCGGTTGGTTGGAAGATGCGCGCGTGGCGAGCCCCCTGGCTTGGCATGTGCGTAGTCGCTTTGGCCGAGTGGTTAAGGCGTGTGCCTGCTAAGTACATGGGGTTTCCCCGCAAGAGTTCGAATCTCTTAGGCGACGGTTACATCAGAGAATTCATCGCAGCGACTGTGCCTTCCCCTTTTGCGCCGTTGTCCCTGTCCTCGACCCACCCGCTGCCTGAACTTCACCTGTTTTTTCCTCTCCCCCCTTCCCTTCTTATTAGTTTCTGTATGCTGTGCTGTTTCTGTGCCCCCACCCCATTGCCATCCCCGCCACCTTATGCTGCAATCCCCACCACTCACCCTCTCATTTGTTTTCCCATCCATCAAGTCATGCACTTACTTACTTACTTACTTGGTTGTTTGTGAAGTCTCATCAATTGTTATGGATCAACAACCTCTTTTTCTTCTTTCTTCTTGCATGCATGCTTGGATTTGATGATGGATCACAAAAATGTAGCATGTGTAAGAAACATACTAAATTGACAACCACATCATAAGATTATTAGCAAATTGCATGAATCCAATTCAATCCATGTTATCTATCTATCCATCTATCTACATACTTGTATGCACTTACATATTCCTCCAAAATTGCACCCACACTCAATCAAACAATGATACATAGCATGCACTAGCATTAATTACATTTTGTTGTAAACTGGTTCAATCATGGCCATTGAATCCTCTAGAAATTATCAATATCAACACCATTGGTGGCTCAAATGGACAATTTGATTCTAAAGCCTTTCAATGCTTTAGATTGCATACAATATAATTATCTAGGATTTCATAAAAACACATCATTGATCAAATGGTACATAATTGCTAAAGCATTTCCAAGTCTATAATCCACAATAGTACATTCGAAATAGCTATATTTCCTCCAAAATACAATCTTTTGTTTTTTTCTTCTATTAAGTACATGTTTGGTTATCATATCTTTTAAATCTAATACAAGTTAATATTAAGGATAAGTGCTTTATTTATTATTTAGATGAAATTTGTATCCTCTTTAAAAATATGGATGAATAAAATTTATGTATATATATATATATATATATATATATATATATATACATATAAATATTTTTGTTTTGTTAGGATTAAAAGATCTAAGTTTAAATGCTTGGATGGAAAATCTAATATGTTATATTTATCACAAATATGTTTTAGTCTTTATATTTGTAAATGATGGTTTATAAGTGGATACTAGAAGAACACATTCTATTTATAGATTATAAAACTCTAATTTCCATGTAGGATGCTTTATCCTATTTGAAGTTTGTAAATTATTGGCAAATATACATTGAAAACTTCACTCAACTTGCTATTTTACTTGCATAAGTAACTTCCAACAACAAATAAGAATAGAGTATAAATATAGAGGTAGTTTTTTAAGAATTGAAAGTAGTTTTGTCTTTAGCTTGTACTTTATATTGTTTGATTTTTTTTCAAGTTGTGTTTTTACAAAAACTTTGTATGAGAGGCAATTTTATCACAATTAGATATACTTTTTAGACTTCATCATCTTGCTTTTTATGAGAAAAAAAGAAAAAGAATAAAATCAATAATTAAGATTAAATATAAGATTTTCAATAAAGAATTTTTTGCTATTTTTTCTTTATTTATAAAATAAATTAATATCTAAAATTTTATTTTTATTTTCTTAAATGTTTTACAAATTATATAAATCTTAAGTATTTCATGTCAACACATGTCTTAAATTATTAGAAAGCCTATTAAAACATGTTTTATTTTTTAGTTTTTACAAAAATCAAAATTGCTTATTGAATTTGATGTATAGATGTTCCTATCTTCTAATAAAAAAACAAAGTGCTTGATATAATCAACTACAAATTGTCTTTTTAAATCAAAGCAACATTGTTGAATCTTTAAGTCAATGATTCTAAACAATACTACTATTCTTCATGAAGTTTATATCGTTAAGTTCTTATGATTTTATATTTGTGATAGTAGATCATTTTGCCAAGATGGCACATTTTGTACCATATACAAAATCTATTACATGTGAAGAAATAATTAAGCTTTTTCTTGACAATAGCTATCAATATCATAGATTGCTCAAGGATATTATATTGGATAGAGAAACTCAATTTGTATCAAGATTTTAAAGAATTCTTTTCAAGATTCTAAAAGTGGACATAAAGCTATCTTTGGTTTTTATCCTCAAACCAATGGACAAACAAAGTGCATAAACCAAGTTTTAGAGTAATAGTTGAGATGTGCCATCAACTACCAAGAAGATGATTGGACAACACTTTCATCATTGATAGAGTTAACATATAATAGTAAGATTCATTCTTTTATGCAATAAACACCTTGCTTTGATAATTATAGTTATCATCCATAACTGAATGCTTTTGACTTTTCAAAAGTTGATAATTTTATGGCAAAAGATTTGGCAAATTATTAATTTGAGCTACATACAATAATGAAGGCATGATTAAAAGAATCTCCAAGATGACCAAAGAAGAATGCAGATGCCTATTCCAAGTACAACTTCAATTCTATGGTGTCAAGGACATGAATCTCAAAGAACCAAAAACTCAATACATTCTTATATAATTAAAAAAAAATAGATATTAACTCAAAACTAATATAATATTGAAACTGGAATTACTATTGTTAAAGATTAGAAAGTCTTAAAACAAGACTTAGGACTAAAAAAGTGTTGATAAGAGTGAAGAAGACTTCACTCCTGCCTCCACATATACAATCTAACTAGAAGCTACATGACAACATTCTATAGGACCTTTGATACATGTCCAATTTACAAGACACGTGTCTTAACTTGCAAGGCAAGTTTTCTATATGTATGCCATATTGTTTGCTTGTATTGTAAGCTATCAATATATGCAATATGTGGCTAATTTATTGGCCAAGTTTCTAACCTATTGTCATGGACATACACATGTAAGCTAATAATTACATGTATAAATAGGTAGAAGTAAGTAAAAATAGGTAAAAGTAAGTTAATTCTATAATATTTATTGTAGAAGCTTCCTAGAAGCTTTATAGACGTTGCTTTGACTTTATAGGTGTCTTTAATTGACTTTTTGGATTAAAAACCTAGTTAACAAGTTGGCCATGTGACACACATGTTGTTAGCTTGAAGATCAAGCTTATTATGTGGCCTAAACATAGAAAAACTTGCCTTGTAAGTCAAGGCATGTATCCTACATAGACAACACATATTGGAGGTTTTATAGAACATCTCCACGTAGCCCTTAGTTAGATAGTATATAAAGAGACAAGAGTGAAGTCCTCTTCACTGTTGTCAACTCTTTTCTTGCTTCTAGTCTAGTTTCAAGGGTCTCTAGTTTTCTTATCTTTTGGCAATAGCCATTCTAGTTTCTTTTTTAATATACATATTGAGTTATTTCTATTTTGACATCTTTCTTTGAGAAAAGTCTCACTTATTTATTTGTTTTTATCAAGTGCTTGTCCTTGATACCTATCAATCACATATAGATACGTATAAAGGTGAAATTCTATCTATGAAGCTTCTAAAAAGCTTTTTTATAATATATTATCAAATTAACTTATTTTGACCTATTTATAATATCTATATATTTATTGGAGTAAATATATATATATATATATATATATATATATATTTGTGACATTACCCTCCTTCTAGAAATGAGTTCTATGAGGAGTAGTGATCACATGTTGAGGAAGTCCAAGATGCAACAAATTATATTTGCCACATATTTTGATCTTTTTTTTCTCCAAAGGTAATTGATAGGTCTTCTCAGCCACTAATAATGTCTTATTTCAAGGCAAAAATACCACTCTATTATTTGAACATTGTTGAAACCTTTGTAACTTTCTTCAAACAAAATATTTACAACACTATTTGGAGTAGGTTTTACTTCCAATAAAATCACCAAACATTGAGAGTCTCTTCCAAGGTTGTGATACCAAACACATTATATCTTGTCATCTATTCAAAAAAAAAAAAAAAAACATGTCATTCTTAAAGGTCTTCATCTTAATTACATTATCTTGGAGGCTATGATAATTACAATGTCTTGTTTGATAAGTTAACAAATGATGGCTCCTAAGTTGAATTTTTCGGTTGCTGGTTCTCTATCTCTTTAGTGCCACAAATATACAAAAATTACAAATAAAGATACAAGGTCAAATGTAATTTTCTTTGAACTACAGTTCTTTTATACTAAAGATTTGATATCCTTTATCTTGATTTTGATAGATGTTGTTGGTGAAAAGTATCAACCTTCTTTGTTGTATTTGCAAGATTTTGGTTGGCTCCCATGTCCATTCTCTAATACCATATCCATGCCAATGAACAAGATATTTTAACCTATGTTCGCACTACCTTGAATCTAAGACTTCTTCAACCTTGTACTCTTGGTTATTATCTACTTTTATAAGAAGAAATGCCATTTGTTGACTTCTTGGTATATCTATTATATTGTATGGCTCAAGAAAAGATACATGCAATATAAAATAGATATTTATAGACCTTGGTAGGTACAATCAATAAACAACTAGATTAATCAATTCATACATAAGAAATGGTCTAAGTGTACAATAATCCAACTAGTTACAAGGGCAAATGGTCTTGATATTATGACAAAGTAATCATACTTTGTTGCCAACATGGAATTGAAGTTGTTCCTTGCAATAATCATCTGTATTAATCTTTTGTCGTTTTTGAACTTCTTTTAGGTATGCCTTTATTGTTGCATGTAGCTTTGACAAATGATTTGCCAAATTTTTTGCCACATGATTATCAACTTTTAAAAGTCAAAAGTATCAAGTCATGGATGATAACCAAAATTGATAAAGAAAGATGTTTGTTGAATAGAAGAATGTATTGTGTTATTATAAGCAAATTCTACCAATGATAAAAGAGTTGTCCAATCATCTTGTTGATAATTGATGATATACCTCAAATATTATTCTAAACTTTGATTTACTTGGTTTGTTTGTCTATTAGTTTGAAGATGAAAAACCAAAGATAGTTTTATGACTACCTTTAGAAACTTGAGAAGAATTGTTCAAAATCTTGATATAAATTGTATCTTCCTATCTAATGTAATATTTCCTATCAACCTATAATAACAATAGATGTTTTTACAAAAATACTTAACTTACTGTCCACCTTTAATAGGTTTTATATATTATACAAAATGTGCCATCTTGATAAAAAAAATCTTTTATTACAAATATATAATCTTACAAATTTGAAACTAGAAGATTTGTGATAAAGTCCATAGAAATAGAAGACCATAATTGTTGTAGAATAGGAAATGGCTCAAGAAGTCTATAAAATTGATGATGAAGAGCTTTTGATCTTAAACAAATGTCACATGATTGAACAAAGTCTTTAATTATCTTTCACCTTTGAAGCCACAAAAAATATTTAGATATTAGTTCCAAACTCTTGTTGTATCCAAAATATTAGGCTCTTAGAGAGTTGTGACAAGCTTAAAAAATGCATAATTGTACTTTGCCTTTTAGAATGTATAATAATTTTTTAAAATAAAATAGATTGTTCTTGAATTCAAACTTAAAAGTATCCCAAGTCTTAGAAGAATTATTCTTAATATCATAAATAAGAAGATCAAAGGACATATTCAATTGAACTTACTTAAAAAATAATTAAATCAAAAATTAATGTTGATTTCATTGTTTAAAGATGGAAATACTTTGGCTTCAAGAAAATTATTCTTTGTTGGTTAAAAGATGCATCTCTTTCTTTAGGAAAAAAATAAGAATTTTTGGAAAGGGCGTCTGACAAACCTTATTGTTTTTCAAATCAGTAAGTAATCTTAAAATCAAATCTTAATAAAAACATGCTTTAATAGGCTTGAAAACAATTCAAAACACATATCGACATGAAGTACTTGAGGTTCTTGTAATTTGTATACATGGTGATTGGACATTGTTAGCCAAGTTCTTGTTAATGTATTCATTCAATGCAACAACTTTGTTTTGTGATAGGTTATAGATTGGTCTAAATGGTGGTTGAGTTTATTCTTAAAAATCAATATAACAATATTAAATGATGGTCTAAAATTTTTTTTGCATTCTTTTTTTAAAAAACATCTTAATAATCTTGATATTGATTTAGAATGCCACTTGAAATCTTTTTTCTATCAAAATTAGGTGTGGCATATATAACAAAAAGTTGATCCTTCTTTTATAGCATGCATAAAAATTCTTGCATCTACCAATAAAGATTTAGATATAGTGGAATTATGGATTTTTATTTAGCTAATAAAATCTTGGGCTAAACTATAGAAAAAAATAAAGTTATAAGAAATCCAATCTATTGAAGGATTATAGTTTTTTTAGCCATGATAATCCTAAAATAATTGGATTAAAAAGAGATTTAATCACATTAAATATTACTAAGCTATTATGACTATTAGTTGCTACATCTAATGGAACAATTTTATGGATGACATCTCTAAAAGACAACAAACAATCACCTATTACTTTTATATGCACAATTTTGGTTTTTTTGAATAAATGTATTTCTTGTTTTTTGACAAAATCTTTGTCTATAAAACAAGCTAAGGCTCTTGAATCTAATAAGGCTAAGACTTTGTGATTTTTTGATCTTAAAAATATTTCTATGACAAAACAAGGTGAAGGATCTAAGGAGGGGATATGACCTTTATTAGGTGTTGTACAAGATTTCAATTGCCCAATTCTTATTATAATTGAAAAAATTGGTTTTTTGATACATAATTCTCTTTGGCAACCATGCTCCTCATTTTGTGGTTGTGTTGCTTTTTTGGACAATGTTGAGCAATGTACTTAGGTTCTCCATAATATAAGCACAACCTTTTTTGATAGCATTGAGTCTTTTTATGCTCAGTAAGAGGTTTGAAACATACAATGTTATTTTGCATAGATTTTGATCTTAATTATTAAACTTTTATGAATTTAGAAGTTGTTACCATGACTTGACTTATACCCCTTCAATAAAATCTTTGTTTTTGGAATCTTTCAAAGAATTGATTGTTGCATGCAATGACTTAAGCAATAAATTGCTCCAATGAGTGTGAATGTGCTTTTGGTATCATCAATATTAAATCTTTGATATTATCTTTTAATCCATACAAAAATTGATTGATAAGAGCCTTGACATTCTATTTGATGTTGCAAGCAAGGTTTTAAAATTCAACATCATATGTAGAAGTTTAATGTAATTATTATCATAAAGATAAAAGTTTGATCTCTACTATCTTTTTTAATCATTTTTTTAAATGTGGCCATAATGGCTTTGAAGAATTAATTTAAAACATACAATTGTCATGAATCCTTTTCCATTAAAGGTGCAAACTAAGAAAGAATACTTTCAAAGAGAATTCCATCTATGAATCCAACTTGAATAAATCCATCAAAATATTGAGATATATGTAACTTTAGATAGAGCTTTACTTGTTGTAAAAATCTTCAAAACTTTGATCTTGTTCCATCAAACTTTTCTACCATACTTATTCTTGTTTCCTTCATACTTGTAGTAGCAAGACTTCTTGGATTTAGTTGTGAAATTGATCAACTTGCTTCTTTCAACTGCACAACTTTCTAGCATGGACTTTAAACTTCATTATTAACTTCTTCTATAGGTGTGGGAATACTACCTCCATAATTTGTATTAGAGATACATGCAATTTCTACCTTAAGATTATTAATAAATTCATGAAGATTTGCAATGGTTGCCAATCTATTCTCACTTTTGTTAAGAATAGTATTCATATTTTATTTCATTTTTATTTTTATTTTTTTTATCCACAATTCTAACAAATGTATCAATCAAATTAGAAGAGAATAATCCACAATCCTCTAGTAGTAAATAAAAATTTCTACAAAGAAGGGTAGTCTATTTTCTTTAAGAAAAATAATCATTGTTAAGGAACTAAAATATTAGATTGAAGGTAAGTGGTTCACAACCTTTAAAATATAATAATAGAAGTATGATAGTTTACTCACTTCTAAAAACAAAACAAAACTAATGAGTTGGCATTCTTATTAAACTATCAAGAATGTGAATCTTGAAGAATCAAAAATTTAATTCAATCATGTATAACTTATAAAGAATAGATTTTTAGTCAAAACTAATATAGTATTGAAATTAGAATGGTTATTGCCAAAGATAAAAAGACAAGAAAGTTTTGAAACAAGACTAAGGACTAAAAAGGTATTTAGAAGAATGAAGGAAGCTTCATTCTTGCCTCCATATATACTATCTAACTAGAAGCTACCTGGCGGCATTCTATAAGACTTATAACATGTGTTTAATTTATAAAACATGTGTTTTAACTTGCAAGTCAAGTTTCCTATATTTGTGCCACATTATTAGCTTGTACTATAAGCTATCAATACATGCAACACGTGACTAACTTGTTGGCAAAGTTTCTAACTTATCAATCACCTATACACATGTATAAAAGTGAAATTTTATCTATAAAGCTTTTAAAAAGCTATCCTATAAGATATTATCAAATCAACCTATTTTGACATGTTCATAAAATTCAAATAATTATTAGAGTAAATATGTATGTTGAAGATACATGTTCACAATGAAGTATGGTTACTTTGTCACAATATCAAATTGCCCTTGTGAAAAGTTGGATTACTATAGTCTTAGACCATGTTTTACTTGTAAAACAAAATCAATTCTATTACTTATCGATTATATCTACCAAAGTCTATGAAGATGCATCTTGTATTCTATGTGTCACTTCTTGAATCATATAAGACAATGAATATCTTAGAAAGTAGAAAAATGCCACCTCTTCATGCAAAAGTGGACAATAATCAAGAATATGAAGTGGAAGAAGTCTTAGATTCAAGGCAGCATTGAAATAGGTTGAAACATCTTGTTTGTTGGTATATAGATATGATATTTGGAATAACATACAAAAGCCTATTACAAATCTTGCAAATACAACAAAGAAGATTGATGCTTTTTATCAACAACATCCTTCAAAATCAAGATAAAAAATAACAAGTCTTTGTTATTAAAAGAAACAAAGCTACAAAAAAGATAGCATTCTACTTTCTATCCTTGTTTGTAGTCTTTTTGTATTTGTGACAAAAAAAAGATGAAAAATCAACAATCAATAGATTCAACTCAGGAACTTATATTTATTGACTTATTGGACAAGACATTGTGATTGTCATAGTCTTTCAAGACAACGCATCAAAAATAGAAATCTTCCAGAACAACATATTTTTCCTTGATTTAATGGCAAGACACAATGCATTTAAATATCATGACCTTGAAAGAGACTCTTCATGTTTGGTGATGTTATTGGAGGTTGCATTGATTATTGACAATGTTTTGAATGTTTTATTTGAAAAGAAGTTACAAAGGCCTCGACAATAATCAAATAACAAAGGAGGTCTTTTTGCCTTGATATGAAACACTATTGATGGCTAAAAAGACCAATCAACCACCTCTAAAGAAAACAAAGATTAGGGTATGTAGCAAATACAATTTGTTGCATCTTAGACTTTTTCAACATATGATGAGTACTTCTTATGGAACTTGTTCTTAAAAAAAACAATAATGTCATGGACATAAAAATTTACCTAAATAAGAAGTGTTAGATAAAAGATAAATGTAAGTAGTTTTAATATTATTTTGTGGCAAAGCTTCTAAAAAGCTTTACAGATGCATATTTGGCTTTACACATGTTTAAAGTTGATTGATAGGTGAAAAACTTGGCCAACAAATCAACCATGTGCCACATATGTGGATTACTTATGGTATAAGCTAACAATGTGGCACACATATAAAAAAAATTTGCCTTGTAAGTTAAGACTTGTATCTTACAAATTAAACACGTGTTGGAGGTCTTATAGAATGTTGTCATGTAGCTTTCAATTAGATAGAATATATGGAGGCAAGAGTGAAGCCTTCTTCACTCTTGTCAATGCCTTTTTCATCTTTAGCCTTATTTCAAGACTTTCTAGTCTTCTTGTCTTTGGCAATAGCCATTTCAATTTAATATTATACCATCTTTGAGTGATTATCTAGTCTTTTTGAATGACATAAGAGTGTATTGAACTTTTAGTTCTTTGAGATTTATATCCTTGATAGAAGTTTGTTAATTAAAGGTGGTTTTGGTCTAGCAAGCAAAACCACAAGTGAATGAGTGGTGCTTGTTGTAACATAGTATAATATTACGAACAACAATTAAATAGCATTTTTATAATTTAATTTGTAATTTTTGTAGTTTGAGCTTAAAGAATAATTTCTAAATATTAACCTTGGATATTATATTAATTAAAAGAAGATTTTTTCAATAAAATTATCTTAATTAAGAATCTATATAATAATAGAAATATAGGCTTTAATTTTATAGTTTAAGTTTTAATTTTGTTATTTTTCTAAAATAAAACTTATTATTAAAAATTTATTAGTTTTGTATATAAATCAATCTACAATCTAACAGTTAAACCTTAGCTAAATTCTACTTTGAGTTTGTTCAAGAATGAGCAATTATTTTTGAAGGTTATAAAATTATGTTACTTTGTTATGAATGCCAATGTAAAAATATTAATTCAATATAGTTTAATTTTTCAAAGTTAATGGATTGTATGTAAAATCTATTTTAAAAAAGAATTTTATAACTAATTATAATATAAAGTTAAAATATATACAAGAAAACTTCAAATAAAACATAAAAATACAAAGATTCGATAATATATGGTAGATACACAATATTGCATAAGTAATCTATTTTTATTTTTATTTCTTATTTATTTTTAATTTAATAACATTATATTAATATAAAGAAATTTGGATGATTCAATACAATATTATTGTAGACTTATAAAGCTTCTAATTATTTATAACTACTAGCCAATTTCTTTTTAATAATTATTTCTTATTTAATCTTTATTTAAATTAACTTAAATAATCTAATTTTTAGCTGGATTGGACATTTCTTACCTACATTAGACACTTTTGCTCTCTTGTCTCGATCTGAAGGTGACTTATTGAGAATGTTTGGTTATTAAGTAAGTTAGATATTTCCAATATGCCTTAGACCTCTTGACCTAAATTTGACTATAACTTAGATTTTCTATATTTTAATCAATTACTAAGATAATTTAATCAATTATTAGTTTTTTATTATATATCAAGTAAAAATCTAACAAACTAAATATATAGTATTTGAATATAATTATTTATTTATTTATTTATTTTTTTATTGTTGTTGTTGTTGGTATTATTGTTATTATTATTATTTTCTGTTCTTGATAACAATATAATAGAACATGTTTGATTGCACATTTTAAAAACCTATCACCTCTTTAAATACATGAAAATTCACCAATTCAATCTTAGGTTTGTATTTAAGATGCAAAAAACCTCTTTTATCTCTTATTGCATATTTCTCCACAATCTTATTCAATTGTATAAATGCATAATGTTCTAAAATCAACATATTATTGCAACAAAGTAGAAAATGCACACACAAAGAATACATACAATCAATAGAGAAGACAAACAATGTAAGTCATTCACTTCAAAGTTGAAACTCCATCTATTAGAGAGCACAAACAAGAACTTAATTTTACTAGAGAGTATACAAATTGTTGGCATAGTGATGTCTATATGAAGTATAAACAAGATCCTAAAAAAAATGTATTGCTAATCCTAGTGCCTTAACTAAAGAAGCTTTAAATTTAGATTCAGACCACCTAAAATCCCACTCCAAATTATAAACTCTCTATGAGTGTTGATAAAAATTAGTAGGCAATGCCTACTAAATCAACTACTTTTAGAGTTATAAATATAAGACACATATCAATACATATGTGTTTTTATTTATAAAAATTAAAAACTACCTTAGAATCCATAGCAAAAACTATAAGTTAAATAACTACCTAACATTTTCATACTACCTACCAACTACAAAAGAAATTGAAAAATTAACTTTTACACCAATTACTTGTTCTTTAGCAAAATAGCCTTATCTTTTATCTTTTAGATGCAAGAAATAAAAATCTAGACTCTCTTCATCTTGTAACATCCAATATGTCTTTGAAACTTATATGGACTTGATAACATTAGAACTTAAGACTTTCTCTAGTTTTACCTGTTATCATCTTCAACTTCATCATTGGTTGTAGTTTTTAGTAGAAGATAACTTATGATGATATTATCAAGAATTATCATTTTAGTAACAACTAATTCATTTGAATAGTCAAAAGATTCTAAATGTCCACTAAAATTTAGCATCAAAACTAGCAAATTTGGTCCTCTATCTATGAACAACATCCTTGGCAATGAGTTGGTCTTCAAATGTTGAAGAGCAAATCTAACAATGACAAGAGCAATTCTTATTGGTGCCATGTTCAATATCAAGAATTCTAGATAAAAAAAACCATCTCAAAAACTTTCAAAGTTTCAATCTTTCCCAGATTTGCAATATCATTCAGCATGTGCCAAAGAAGAAGCCAATTAAACTGCTTGCAATAGTGTGCCTTCAAGTTGCAAATGACAATGACATTACAAGATGGCATCTTTGAAGTTGTGTATGGAGGAAGATAGAAAAATGTTTTTAATTTTGCAACAGAATATCATTACAAATGTTGTTCAGCAAATCGTTAGCACTGCAATCGCCCACAACAACAATATTTTGGGGTTTACATAATAAGTATACATATGAACATACATAACTGTTGAAAAGAGCAAAGAACAAAAACCAAACCAGAAAAGAAAAAAAGAAAAAAAGAAAAAAAAAAGGAAAGGATAAAAACCAGCAAATTGAACACAGGACATGGTTCGAAGGAAAGGAGCAGAACAAGGGCAGGGACAATACGTGGGATTTTGAATGGCAGGTGGATTGAAGGCTGAGAATGTTTTGGTGAAGGTCGCGGTGGATTTTCCACGCTCAGCACTCTTTGAAGTGGAGTTGGTTCTTGAAGCGTAGCGCGTCGTTGCTCAAATCCCACGCCGAGGCGTTTGCGCTCACAAGTTTGGTTGAAGTCGGTTGCATGTTTGGATTGCTTGGGTGAAGCATGGCTGCCAGAATCGGAGCTGATGGTGTTGTGGGCTTGTGTGCGAGATGCCGCAGGAGTTGGGCTTTGACGCGGGCAATCGACTGTTGAGGAGTCGGAACGGGGCGGCTACAATTGCGATGGGGGAGTATCCACAAGAGCGGTCCCATGCGTGGAAAAGCCGAGATGTAGTGCAGGGCACCCACAACGCCAGCAGCGGAGCAAGTGCGGATGGGTTGGAGCAGAGGGGGTGGTGCGCAATGTGGAGCCAGGAAGGTTGGAGGTGTATAGATTGCGCGGTTGCAATTGTTCGTTTGCACGTGGGAAGGGTGGGGATGTTGCGAAGAGGAGGAAGCGCGTGAAATGGGGCAGGGGTTGGCGGAGGGTGGGGCGTTGGCCGTGGAGCCTTGGGTGGGGAGGAGCGGAAGCGGGAGGGAGTGTGGGCGAGTGGTGGAGTCGGAGCGGTGGCAACGCAGTGAGCGTGAGAGTGAGAGTGAGAGGGATGGGCGAGGCGAGGGAAGCGTGGGGCAGAAGGGGAGGGGGTGGGAGGGAGGGAGGGAGAGAGCAGTGGTGGTGGTTGGAAAGGGCGGGGGGAGTTGCACCATCGCGGTTGCGGGTGGAGGGGAAGGCGGGTATATGGGGGTGGGGGTGGGGAGGGGCTGGCACGACTATACTTGAACAGGATCTGTTCTATAGTGCGTACATCTGATCTGTGTTCTCCAACACAGACAAGACCTTCAACCCGGACGATGATTCAGGGCTCTCCGGCCTGAGCGCGATTGCCGCGGCTGGTGCCAGTGGCCCCCTTGCGGGGGCCGGAGCCAGCCTGCCAGATGAACGTCCCGCCTCCTCATTCCTGGGGGCGGTGATGGACGGAGAGCGTTCTGACGGGCACCGACTGTGACTCCGCGAGGAGTTTAGTTTTGTTTTCTTGTTGTTGTTGATGTTGTTCTTTCTGGCGCCGGTTTTGTGCGGCTGCCCGGTTGGTTGGAAGATGCGCGCGTGGCGAGCCCCCTGGCTTGGCATGTGCGTAGTCGCTTTGGCCGAGTGGTTAAGGCGTGTGCCTGCTAAGTACATGGGGTTTCCCCGCAAGAGTTCGAATCTCTTAGGCGACGGTTACATCAGAGAATTCATCGCAGCGACTGTGCCTTCCCCTTTTGCGCCGTTGTCCCTGTCCTCGACCCACCCGCTGCCTGAACTTCACCTGTTTTTTCCTCTCCCCCCTTCCCTTCTTATTAGTTTCTGTATGCTGTGCTGTTTCTGTGCCCCCACCCCATTGCCATCCCCGCCACCTTATGCTGCAATCCCCCACCACTCACCCTCTCATTTGTTTTCCCATCCATCAAGTCATGCACTTACTTACTTACTTACTTGGTTGTTTGTGAAGTCTCATCAATTGTTATGGATCAACAACCTCTTTTTTCTTCTTTCTTCTTGCATGCATGCTTGGATTTGATGATGGATCACAAAAATGTAGCATGTGTAAGAAACATACTAAATTGACAACCACATCATAAGATTATTAGCAAATTGCATGAATCCAATTCAATCCATGTTATCTATCTATCCATCTATCTACATACTTGTATGCACTTACATATTCCTCCAAAATTGCACCCACACTCAATCAAACAATGATACATAGCATGCACTAGCATTAATTACATTTTGTTGTAAACTGGTTCAATCATGGCCATTGAATCCTCTAGAAATTATCAATATCAACACCATTGGTGGCTCAAATGGACAATTTGATTCTAAAGCCTTTCAATGCTTTAGATTGCATACAATATAATTATCTAGGATTTCATAAAAACACATCATTGATCAAATGGTACATAATTGCTAAAGCATTTCCAAGTCTATAATCCACAATAGTACATTCGAAATAGCTATATTTCCTCCAAAATACAATCTTTTGTTTTTTTCTTCTATTAAGTACATGTTTGGTTATCATATCTTTTAAATCTAATACAAGTTAATATTAAGGATAAGTGCTTTATTTATTATTTAGATGAAATTTGTATCCTCTTTAAAAATATGGATGAATAAAATTTATGTATATATATATATATATATATATATATATATATATACATATAAATATTTTTGTTTTGTTAGGATTAAAAGATCTAAGTTTAAATGCTTGGATGGAAAATCTAATATGTTATATTTATCACAAATATGTTTTAGTCTTTATATTTGTAAATGATGGTTTATAAGTGGATACTAGAAGAACACATTCTATTTATAGATTATAAAACTCTAATTTCCATGTAGGATGCTTTATCCTATTTGAAGTTTGTAAATTATTGGCAAATATACATTGAAAACTTCACTCAACTTGCTATTTTACTTGCATAAGTAACTTCCAACAACAAATAAGAATAGAGTATAAATATAGAGGTAGTTTTTTAAGAATTGAAAGTAGTTTTGTCTTTAGCTTGTACTTTATATTGTTTGATTTTTTTTCAAGTTGTGTTTTTACAAAAACTTTGTATGAGAGGCAATTTTATCACAATTAGATATACTTTTTAGACTTCATCATCTTGCTTTTTATGAGAAAAAAAGAAAAAGAATAAAATCAATAATTAAGATTAAATATAAGATTTTCAATAAAGATTTTTTTGCTATTTTTTCTTTATTTATAAAATAAATTAATATCTAAAATTTTATTTTTATTTTCTTAAATGTTTTACAAATTATATAAATCTTAAGTATTTCATGTCAACACATGTCTTAAATTATTAGAAAGCCTATTAAAACATGTTTTATTTTTTAGTTTTTACAAAAATCAAAATTGCTTATTGAATTTGATGTATAGATGTTCCTATCTTCTAATAAAAAAACAAAGTGCTTGATATAATCAACTACAAATTGTCTTTTTAAATCAAAGCAACATTGTTGAATCTTTAAGTCAATGATTCTAAACAATACTACTATTCTTCATGAAGTTTATATCGTTAAGTTCTTATGATTTTATATTTGTGATAGTAGATCATTTTGCCAAGATGGCACATTTTGTACCATATACAAAATCTATTACATGTGAAGAAATAATTAAGCTTTTTCTTGACAATAGCTATCAATATCATAGATTGCTCAAGGATATTATATTGGATAGAGAAACTCAATTTGTATCAAGATTTTAAAGAATTCTTTTCAAGATTCTAAAAGTGGACATAAAGCTATCTTTGGTTTTTTTATCCTCAAACCAATGGACAAACAAAGTGCATAAACCAAGTTTTAGAGTAATAGTTGAGATGTGCCATCAACTACCAAGAAGATGATTGGACAACACTTTCATCATTGATAGAGTTAACATATAATAGTAAGATTCATTCTTTTATGCAATAAACACCTTGCTTTGATAATTATAGTTATCATCCATAACTGAATGCTTTTGACTTTTCAAAAGTTGATAATTTTATGGCAAAAGATTTGGCAAATTATTAATTTGAGCTACATACAATAATGAAGGCATGATTAAAAGAATCTCCAAGATGACCAAAGAAGAATGCAGATGCCTATTCCAAGTACAACTTCAATTCTATGGTGTCAAGGACATGAATCTCAAAGAACCAAAAACTCAATACATTCTTATATAATTAAAAAAAAATAGATATTAACTCAAAACTAATATAATATTGAAACTGGAATTACTATTGTTAAAGATTAGAAAGTCTTAAAACAAGACTTAGGACTAAAAAAGTGTTGATAAGAGTGAAGAAGACTTCACTCCTGCCTCCACATATACAATCTAACTAGAAGCTACATGACAACATTCTATAGGACCTTTGATACATGTCCAATTTACAAGACACGTGTCTTAACTTGCAAGGCAAGTTTTCTATATGTATGCCATATTGTTTGCTTGTATTGCAAGCTATCAATATATGCAATATGTGGCTAATTTATTGGCCAAGTTTCTAACCTATTGTCATGGACATACACATGTAAGCTAATAATTACATGTATAAATAGGTAGAAGTAAGTAAAAATAGGTAAAAGTAAGTTAATTCTATAATATTTATTGTGGAAGCTTCCTAGAAGCTTTATAGACGTTGCTTTGACTTTATAGGTGTCTTTAATTGACTTTTTGGATTAAAAACCTAGTTAACAAGTTGGCCATGTGACACACATGTTGTTAGCTTGAAGATCAAGCTTATTATGTGGCCTAAACATAGAAAAACTTGCCTTGTAAGTCAAGGCATGTATCCTACATAGACAACACATATTGGAGGTTTTATAGAACATCTCCACGTAGCCCTTAGTTAGATAGTATATAAAGAGACAAGAGTGAAGTCCTCTTCACTGTTGTCAACTCTTTTCTTGCTTCTAGTCTAGTTTCAAGGGTCTCTAGTTTTCTTATCTTTTGGCAATAGCCATTCTAGTTTCTTTTTTAATATACATATTGAGTTATTTCTATTTTGACATCTTTCTTTGAGAAAAGTCTCACTTATTTATTTGTTTTTATCAAGTGCTTGTCCTTGATACCTATCAATCACATATAGATACGTATAAAGGTGAAATTCTATCTATGAAGCTTCTAAAAAGCTTTTTTATAATATATTATCAAATTAACTTATTTTGACCTATTTATAATATCTATATATTTATTGGAGTAAATATATATATATATATATATATATATATATTGTGACATTACCCTCCTTCTAGAAATGAGTTCTATGAGGAGTAGTGATCACATGTTGAGGAAGTCCAAGATGCAACAAATTATATTTGCCACATATTTTGATCTTTTTTTTCTCCAAAGGTAATTGATAGGTCTTCTCAGCCACTAATAATGTCTTATTTCAAGGCAAAAATACCACTCTATTATTTGAACATTGTTGAAACCTTTGTAACTTTCTTCAAACAAAATATTTACAACACTATTTGGAGTAGGTTTTACTTCCAATAAAATCACCAAACATTGAGAGTCTCTTCCAAGGTTGTGATACCAAACACATTATATCTTGTCATCTATTCAAAAAAAAAAAAAAAAACATGTCATTCTTAAAGGTCTTCATCTTAATTACATTATCTTGGAGGCTATGATAATTACAATGTCTTGTTTGATAAGTTAACAAATGATGGCTCCTAAGTTGAATTTTTCGGTTGCTGGTTCTCTATCTCTTTAGTGCCACAAATATACAAAAATTACAAATAAAGATACAAGGTCAAATGTAATTTTCTTTGAACTACAGTTCTTTTATACTAAAGATTTGATATCCTTTATCTTGATTTTGATAGATGTTGTTGGTGAAAAGTATCAACCTTCTTTGTTGTATTTGCAAGATTTTGGTTGGCTCCCATGTCCATTCTCTAATACCATATCCATGCCAATGAACAAGATATTTTAACCTATGTTCGCACTACCTTGAATCTAAGACTTCTTCAACCTTGTACTCTTGGTTATTATCTACTTTTATAAGAAGAAATGCCATTTGTTGACTTCTTGGTATATCTATTATATTGTATGGCTCAAGAAAAGATACATGCAATATAAAATAGATATTTATAGACCTTGGTAGGTACAATCAATAAACAACTAGATTAATCAATTCATACATAAGAAATGGTCTAAGTGTACAATAATCCAACTAGTTACAAGGGCAAATGGTCTTGATATTATGACAAAGTAATCATACTTTGTTGCCAACATGGAATTGAAGTTGTTCCTTGCAATAATCATCTGTATTAATCTTTTGTCGTTTTTGAACTTCTTTTAGGTATGCCTTTATTGTTGCATGTAGCTTTGACAAATGATTTGCCAAATTTTTTGCCACATGATTATCAACTTTTAAAAGTCAAAAGTATCAAGTCATGGATGATAACCAAAATTGATAAAGAAAGATGTTTGTTGAATAGAAGAATGTATTGTGTTATTATAAGCAAATTCTACCAATGATAAAAGAGTTGTCCAATCATCTTGTTGATAATTGATGATATACCTCAAATATTATTCTAAACTTTGATTTACTTGGTTTGTTTGTCTATTAGTTTGAAGATGAAAAACCAAAGATAGTTTTATGACTACCTTTAGAAACTTGAGAAGAATTGTTCAAAATCTTGATATAAATTGTATCTTCCTATCTAATGTAATATTTCCTATCAACCTATAATAACAATAGATGTTTTTACAAAAATACTTAACTTACTGTCCACCTTTAATAGGTTTTATATATTATACAAAATGTGCCATCTTGATAAAAAAAATCTTTTATTACAAATATATAATCTTACAAATTTGAAACTAGAAGATTTGTGATAAAGTCCATAGAAATAGAAGACCATAATTGTTGTAGAATAGGAAATGGCTCAAGAAGTCTATAAAATTGATGATGAAGAGCTTTTGATCTTAAACAAATGTCACATGATTGAACAAAGTCTTTAATTATCTTTCACCTTTGAAGCCACAAAAAATCTTTAGATATTAGTTCCAAACTCTTGTTGTATCCAAAATATTAGGCTCTTAGAGAGTTGTGACAAGCTTAAAAAATGCATAATTGTACTTTGCCTTTTAGAATGTATAATAATTTTTTAAAATAAAATAGATTGTTCTTGAATTCAAACTTAAAAGTATCCCAAGTCTTAGAAGAATTATTCTTAATATCATAAATAAGAAGATCAAAGGACATATTCAATTGAACTTACTTAAAAAATAATTAAATCAAAAATTAATGTTGATTTCATTGTTTAAAGATGGAAATACTTTGGCTTCAAGAAAATTATTCTTTGTTGGTTAAAAGATGCATCTCTTTCTTTAGGAAAAAAATAAGAATTTTTGGAAAGGGCGTCTGACAAACCTTATTGTTTTTCAAATCAGTAAGTAATCTTAAAATCAAATCTTAATAAAAACATGCTTTAATAGGCTTGAAAAGAATTCAAAACACATATCAACATGAAGTACTTGAGGTTCTTGTGATTTGTATACATGGTGATTGGACATTGTTAGTCAAGTTCTTGTTAATGTATTCATTCAATGCAACAACTTTGTTTTGTGATAGGTTATAGATTGGTCTAAATGGTGGTTGAGTTTATTCTTAAAAATCAATATAACAATATTAAATGATGGTCTAAAATTTTTTTTGCATTCTTTTTTTAAAAAACATCTTAATAATCTTGATATTGATTTAGAATGCCACTTGAAATCTTTTTTCTATCAAAATTAGGTGTGGCATATATAACAAAAAGTTGATCCTTCTTTTATAGCATGCATAAAAATTCTTGCATCTACCAATAAAGATTTAGATATAGTGGAATTATGGATTTTTATTTAGCTAATAAAATCTTGGGCTAAACTATAGAAAAAAATAAAGTTATAAGAAATCCAATCTATTGAAGGATTATAGTTTTTTTAGCCATGATAATCCTAAAATAATTGGATTAAAAAGAGATTTAATCACATTAAATATTACTAAGCTATTATGACTATTAGTTGCTACATCTAATGGAACAATTTTATGGATGACATCTCTAAAAGACAACAAACAATCACCTATTACTTTTATATGCACAATTTTGGTTTTTTTGAATAAATGTATTTCTTGTTTTTTGACAAAATCTTTGTCTATAAAACAAGCTAAGGCTCTTGAATCTAATAAGGCTAAGACTTTGTGATTTTTTGATCTTAAAAATATTTCTATGACAAAACAAGGTGAAGGATCTAAGGAGGGGATATGACCTTTATTAGGTGTTGTACAAGATTTCAATTGCCCAATTCTTATTATAATTGAAAAAATTGGTTTTTTGATACATAATTCTCTTTGGCAACCATGCTCCTCATTTTGTGGTTGTGTTGCTTTTTTGGACAATGTTGAGCAATGTACTTAGGTTCTCCATAATATAAGCACAACCTTTTTTGATAGCATTGAGTCTTTTTATGCTCAGTAAGAGGTTTGAAACATACAATGTTATTTTGCATAGATTTTGATCTTAATTATTAAACTTTTATGAATTTAGAAGTTGTTACCATGACTTGACTTATACCCCTTCAATAAAATCTTTGTTTTTGGAATCTTTCAAAGAATTGATTGTTGCATGCAATGACTTAAGCAATAAATTGCTCCAATGAGTGTGAATGTGCTTTTGGTATCATCAATATTAAATCTTTGATATTATCTTTTAATCCATACAAAAATTGATTGATAAGAGCCTTGACATTCTATTTGATGTTGCAAGCAAGGTTTTAAAATTCAACATCATATGTAGAAGTTTAATGTAATTATTGTCATAAAGATAAAAGTTTGATCTCTACTATCTTTTTTTAATCATTTTTTTTTAAATGTGGCCATAATGGCTTTGAAGAATTAATTTAAAACATACAATTGTCATGAATCCTTTTCCATTAAAGGTGCAAACTAAGAAAGAATACTTTCAAAGAGAATTCCATCTATGAATCCAACTTGAATAAATCCATCAAAATATTGAGATATATGTAACTTTAGATAGAGCTTTACTTGTTGTAAAAATCTTCAAAACTTTGATCTTGTTCCATCAAACTTTTCTACCATACTTATTCTTGTTTCCTTCATACTTGTAGTAGCAAGACTTCTTGGATTTAGTTGTGAAATTGATCAACTTGCTTCTTTCAACTGCACAACTTTCTAGCATGGACTTTAAACTTCATTATTAACTTCTTCTATAGGTGTGGGAATACTACCTCCATAATTTGTATTAGAGATACATGAAATTTCTACCTTAAGATTATTAATAAATTCATGAAGATTTGCAATGGTTGCCAATCTATTCTCACTTTTGTTAAGAATAGTATTCATATTTTATTTCATTTTTATTTTTATTTTTTTTATCCACAATTCTAACAAATGTATCAATCAAATTAGAAGAGAATAATCCACAATCCTCTAGTAGTAAATAAAAATTTCTACAAAGAAGGGTAGTCTATTTTCTTTAAGAAAAATAATCATTGTTAAGGAACTAAAATATTAGATTGAAGGTAAGTGGTTCACAACCTTTAAAATATAATAATAGAAGTATGATAGTTTACTCACTTCTAAAAACAAAACAAAACTAATGAGTTGGCATTCTTATTAAACTATCAAGAATGTGAATCTTGAAGAATCAAAAATTTAATTCAATCATGTATAACTTATAAAGAATAGATTTTTAGTCAAAACTAATATAGTATTGAAATTAGAATGGTTATTGCCAAAGATAAAAAGACAAGAAAGTTTTGAAACAAGACTAAGGACTAAAAAGGTATTTAGAAGAATGAAGGAAGCTTCATTCTTGCCTCCATATATACTATCTAACTAGAAGCTACCTGGCGGCATTCTATAAGACTTATAACATGTGTTTAATTTATAAAACATGTGTTTTAACTTGCAAGTCAAGTTTCCTATATTTGTGCCACATTATTAGCTTGTACTATAAGCTATCAATACATGCAACACGTGACTAACTTGTTGGCAAAGTTTCTAACTTATCAATCACCTATACACATGTATAAAAGTGAAATTTTATCTATAAAGCTTTTAAAAAGCTATCCTATAAGATATTATCAAATCAACCTATTTTGACATGTTCATAAAATTCAAATAATTATTAGAGTAAATATGTATGTTGAAGATACATGTTCACAATGAAGTATGGTTACTTTGTCACAATATCAAGATTCATTGCCCTTGTGAAAAGTTGGATTACTATAGTCTTAGACCATGTTTTACTTGTAAACAAATCAATTCTATTACTTATCGATTATATCTACCAAAGTCTATGAAGATGCATCTTGTATTCTATGTGTCACTTCTTGAATCATATAAGACAATGAATATCTTAGAAAGTAGAAAAATGCCACCTCTTCATGCAAAAGTGGACAATAATCAAGAATATGAAGTGGAAGAAGTCTTAGATTCAAGGCAGCATTGAAATAGGTTGAAACATCTTGTTTGTTGGTATAGATATGATATTTGGAATAACATACAAAAGCCTATTACAAATCTTGCAAATACAACAAAGAAGATTGATGCTTTTTATCAACAACATCCTTCAAAATCAAGATAAAAAATAACAAGTCTTTGTTATAAAAGAAACAAAGCTACAAAAAAGATAGCATTCTACTTTCTATCCTTGTTTGTAGTCTTTTTGTATTTGTGACAAAAAAAAGATGAAAAATCAACAATCAATAGATTCAACTCAGGAACTTATATTTATTGACTTATTGGACAAGACATTGTGATTGTCATAGTCTTCAAGACAACGCATCAAAAATAGAAATCTTCCAGAACAACATATTTTTCCTTGATTTAATGGCAAGACACAATGCATTTAATATCATGACCTTGAAAGAGACTCTTCATGTTTGGTGATGTTATTGGAGGTTGCATTGATTATTGACAATGTTTTGAATGTTTTATTTGAAAGAAGTTACAAAGGCCTCGACAATAATCAAATAACAAGGAGGTCTTTTTGCCTTGATATGAAACACTATTGATGGCTAAAAAGACCAATCAACCACCTCTAAAGAAAACAAAGATTAGGGTATGTAGCAAATACAATTTGTTGCATCTTAGACTTTTTCAACATATGATGAGTACTTCTTATGGAACTTGTTCTTAAAAAAAACAATAATGTCATGGACATAAAAATTTACCTAAATAAGAAGTGTTAGATAAAAGATAAATGTAAGTAGTTTTAATATTATTTTGTGGCAAAGCTTCTAAAAAGCTTTACAGATGCATATTTGGCTTTACACATGTTTAAAGTTGATTGGTAGGTCAAAAACTTGGCCAACAAATCAACCATGTGCCACATATGTAGATTACTTATTGTATAAGCTAACAATATGGCACACATATAAAAAAATTTGCCTTGTAAGTTAAGACATGTATCTTACAAATTAAACACGTGTTGGAGGTCTTATAGAATGTTGTCATGTAGCTTTCAATTAGATAGAATATATGGAGGCAAGAGTGAAGCCTTCTTCACTCTTGTCAATGCCTTTTTCATCTTTAGCCTTATTTCAAGACTTTCTAGTCTTCTTGTCTTTGGCAATAGCCATTTCAATTTAATATTATACCATCTTTGAGTGATTATCTAGTCTTTTTGAATGACATAAGAGTGTATTGAACTTTTAGTTCTTTGAGATTTATATCCTTGATAGAAGTTTGTTAATTAAAGGTGGTTTTGGTCTAGCAAGCAAAACCACAAGTGAATGAGTGGTGCTTGTTGTAACATAGTATAATGTTACGATCAACAATTAAATAGCATTTTTATAATTTAATTTGTAATTTTTGTAGTTTGAGCTTAAAGAATAATTTCTAAATATTAACCTTGGATATTATATTAATTAAAAGAAGATTTTTTCAATAAAATTATCTTAATTAAGAATCTATATAATAATAGAAATATAGGCTTTAATTTTATAGTTTAAGTTTTAATTTTGTTATTTTTCTAAAATAAAACTTATTATTAAAAATTTATTAGTTTGTATATAAATCAATCTACAATCTAACAGTTTAAACCTTAGCTAAATTCTACTTTGAGTTTGTTCAAGAATGAGCAATTATTTTTGAAGGTTATAAAATTATGTTACTTTGTTATGAATGCCAATGTAAAATATTAATTCAATATAGTTTAATTTTTCAAAGTTAATGGATTGTATGTAAAATCTATTTAAAAAAGAATTTTATACTAATTATAATATAAAGTTAAAATATATACAAGAAAACTTCAAATAAAACATAAAAATACAAAGATTCGATAATATATGGTAGATACACAATATTGCATAAGTAATCTATTTTTATTTTTATTTCTTATTTATTTTTAATTTAATAACATTATATTAATATAAAGAAATTTGGATGATTCAATACAATATTATTGTAGACTTATAAAGCTTCTAATTATTTATAACTACTAGCCAATTTCTTTTTAATAATTATTTCTTATTTAATCTTTATTTAAATTAACTTAAATATCTAATTTTTAGCTGGATTGGACATTTCTTACCTACATTAGACACTTTTGCTCTCTTGTCTCGATCTGAAGGTGACTTATTGAGAATGTTTGGTTATTAAGTAAGTTAGATATTTCCAATATGCCTTAGACCTCTTGACCTAAATTTGACTATAACTTAGATTTTCTATATTTTAATCAATTACTAAGATAATTAAATCAATTATTAGTTTATTATTATATATCAAGTAAAAATCTAACAAACTAAATATATAGTATTTGAATATATTTATTTATTTATTTATTTATTTTTATTATTTTTTTTGTAAGTAGTACTGTGAGCAATATTAATTCTGGTTTCAATATTATATTAGTTTTGAGTTAATATCTATTGTTTTTTAATTATCTAAGAATGTATGGAGTTTTTGGTTCTTTGAGATTCATGTCCTTGACACCTTAGAATTGAAGTTGTACTTGGAATAGGCATCTGCATTCTTGTTTGGTCATCTTGGAGATTCTTTTAATCATGCCTTCATTATTGTATGTAGCTCAAATTAATAATTTGCCAAATCTTTTGCCATAAAATTATCAACTTTTGAAAAGTCAAAAGCATTCAGTTATGGATGATAACTATAATTATCAAAGCAAGGTGTTTATTGCATAAAAGAATGAATCTTACTATTATATGTTAACTCTATCAATGATGAAAGTGTTGTCCAATCATCTTCTTGGTAGTTGATGGCACATCTCAACTATTACTCTAAAACTTGGTTTATGCACTTTGTTTGTCCATTGGTTTGAGGATAAAAAAACCAAAGATAGCTTTATGTCCACTTTTAGAATCTTGAAAAGAATTCTTTAAAATCTTGATACAAATTGAGTTTCTCTATCCAATATAATATCCTTGAGCAATCTATGATATTGATAGCTATTGTCAAGAAAAAGCTTAATTATTTCTTCACATGTAATAGATTTTGTATATGGTACAAAATGTGCCATCTTGGCAAAATGATCTACTATCACAAATATAAAATCATAAGAACTTAACGATATAAACTTCATGAAGAATAGTAGTATTGTTTAGAATCATTGACTTAAAGATTCAACAATGTTGCTTTGATTTAAAAAGACAATTTGTAGTTGATTATATCAAGCACTTTGTTTTTTTATTAGAAGATAGGAACATCTATACATCAAATTCAATAAGCAATTTTGATTTTTGTAAAAACTAAAAAATAAAACATGTTTTAATAGGCTTTCTAATAATTTAAGACATGTGTTGACATGAAATACTTAAGATTTATATAATTTGTAAAACATTTAAGAAAATAAAAATAAAATTTTAGATATTAATTTATTTTATAAATAAAGAAAAAATAGCAAAAAAATCTTTATTGAAAATCTTATATTTAATCTTAATTATTGATTTTATTCTTTTTCTTTTTTTCTCATAAAAAGCAAGATGATGAAGTCTAAAAAGTATATCTAATTGTGATAAAATTGCCTCTCATACAAAGTTTTTGTAAAAACACAACTTGAAAAAAAATCAAACAATATAAAGTACAAGCTAAAGACAAAACTACTTTCAATTCTTAAAAAACTACCTCTATATTTATACTCTATTCTTATTTGTTGTTGGAAGTTACTTATGCAAGTAAAATAGCAAGTTGAGTGAAGTTTTCAATGTATATTTGCCAATAATTTACAAACTTCAAATAGGATAAAGCATCCTACATGGAAATTAGAGTTTTATAATCTATAAATAGAATGTGTTCTTCTAGTATCCACTTATAAACCATCATTTACAAATATAAAGACTAAAACATATTTGTGATAAATATAACATATTAGATTTTCCATCCAAGCATTTAAACTTAGATCTTTTAATCCTAACAAAACAAAAATATTTATATGTATATATATATATATATATATATATATATATACATAAATTTTATTCATCCATATTTTTAAAGAGGATACAAATTTCATCTAAATAATAAATAAAGCACTTATCCTTAATATTAACTTGTATTAGATTTAAAAGATATGATAACCAAACATGTACTTAATAGAAGAAAAAAACAAAAGATTGTATTTTGGAGGAAATATAGCTATTTCGAATGTACTATTGTGGATTATAGACTTGGAAATGCTTTAGCAATTATGTACCATTTGATCAATGATGTGTTTTTATGAAATCCTAGATAATTATATTGTATGCAATCTAAAGCATTGAAAGGCTTTAGAATCAAATTGTCCATTTGAGCCACCAATGGTGTTGATATTGATAATTTCTAGAGGATTCAATGGCCATGATTGAACCAGTTTACAACAAAATGTAATTAATGCTAGTGCATGCTATGTATCATTGTTTGATTGAGTGTGGGTGCAATTTTGGAGGAATATGTAAGTGCATACAAGTATGTAGATAGATGGATAGATAGATAACATGGATTGAATTGGATTCATGCAATTTGCTAATAATCTTATGATGTGGTTGTCAATTTAGTATGTTTCTTACACATGCTACATTTTTGTGATCCATCATCAAATCCAAGCATGCATGCAAGAAGAAAGAAGAAAAAAGAGGTTGTTGATCCATAACAATTGATGAGACTTCACAAACAACCAAGTAAGTAAGTAAGTAAGTGCATGACTTGATGGATGGGAAAACAAATGAGAGGGTGAGTGGTGGGGGATTGCAGCATAAGGTGGCGGGGATGGCAATGGGGTGGGGGCACAGAAACAGCACAGCATACAGAAACTAATAAGAAGGGAAGGGGGGAGAGGAAAAAACAGGTGAAGTTCAGGCAGCGGGTGGGTCGAGGACAGGGACAACGGCGCAAAAGGGGAAGGCACAGTCGCTGCGATGAATTCTCTGATGTAACCGTCGCCTAAGAGATTCGAACTCTTGCGGGGAAACCCCATGTACTTAGCAGGCACACGCCTTAACCACTCGGCCAAAGCGACTACGCACATGCCAAGCCAGGGGGCTCGCCACGCGCGCATCTTCCAACCAACCGGGCAGCCGCACAAAACCGGCGCCAGAAAGAACAACATCAACAACAACAAGAAAACAAAACTAAACTCCTCGCGGAGTCACAGTCGGTGCCCGTCAGAACGCTCTCCGTCCATCACCGCCCCCAGGAATGAGGAGGCGGGACGTTCATCTGGCAGGCTGGCTCCGGCCCCCGCAAGGGGGCCACTGGCACCAGCCGCGGCAATCGCGCTCAGGCCGGAGAGCCCTGAATCATCGTCCGGGTTGAAGGTCTTGTCTGTGTTGGAGAACACAGATCAGATGTACGCACTATAGAACAGATCCTGTTCAAGTATAGTCGTGCCAGCCCCTCCCCACCCCCACCCCCATATACCCGCCTTCCCCTCCACCCGCAACCGCGATGGTGCAACTCCCCCCGCCCTTTCCAACCACCACCACTGCTCTCTCCCTCCCTCCCTCCCACCCCCTCCCCTTCTGCCCCACGCTTCCCTCGCCTCGCCCATCCCTCTCACTCTCACTCTCACGCTCACTGCGTTGCCACCGCTCCGACTCCACCACTCGCCCACACTCCCTCCCGCTTCCGCTCCTCCCCACCCAAGGCTCCACGGCCAACGCCCCACCCTCCGCCAACCCCTGCCCCATTTCACGCGCTTCCTCCTCTTCGCAACATCCCCACCCTTCCCACGTGCAAACGAACAATTGCAACCGCGCAATCTATACACCTCCAACCTTCCTGGCTCCACATTGCGCACCACCCCCTCTGCTCCAACCCATCCGCACTTGCTCCGCTGCTGGCGTTGTGGGTGCCCTGCACTACATCTCGGCTTTTCCACGCATGGGACCGCTCTTGTGGATACTCCCCCATCGCAATTGTAGCCGCCCCGTTCCGACTCCTCAACAGTCGATTGCCCGCGTCAAAGCCCAACTCCTGCGGCATCTCGCACACAAGCCCACAACACCATCAGCTCCGATTCTGGCAGCCATGCTTCACCCAAGCAATCCAAACATGCAACCGACTTCAACCAAACTTGTGAGCGCAAACGCCTCGGCGTGGGATTTGAGCAACGACGCGCTACGCTTCAAGAACCAACTCCACTTCAAAGAGTGCTGAGCGTGGAAAATCCACCGCGACCTTCACCAAAACATTCTCAGCCTTCAATCCACCTGCCATTCAAAATCCCACGTATTGTCCCTGCCCTTGTTCTGCTCCTTTCCTTCGAACCATGTCCTGTGTTCAATTTGCTGGTTTTTATCCTTTCCTTTTTTTTTTCTTTTTTTCTTTTTTTCTTTTCTGGTTTGGTTTTTGTTCTTTGCTCTTTTCAACAGTTATGTATGTTCATATGTATACTTATTATGTAAACCCCAAAATATTGTTGTTGTGGGCGATTGCAGTGCTAACGATTTGCTGAACAACATTTGTAATGATATTCTGTTGCAAAATTAAAAACATTTTTCTATCTTCCTCCATACACAACTTCAAAGATGCCATCTTGTAATGTCATTGTCATTTGCAACTTGAAGGCACACTATTGCAAGCAGTTTAATTGGCTTCTTCTTTGGCACATGCTGAATGATATTGCAAATCTGGGAAAGATTGAAACTTTGAAAGTTTTTGAGATGGTTTTTTTATCTAGAATTCTTGATATTGAACATGGCACCAATAAGAATTGCTCTTGTCATTGTTAGATTTGCTCTTCAACATTTGAAGACCAACTCATTGCCAAGGATGTTGTTCATAGATAGAGGACCAAATTTGCTAGTTTTGATGCTAAATTTTAGTGGACATTTAGAATCTTTTGACTATTCAAATGAATTAGTTGTTACTAAAATGATAATTCTTGATAATATCATCATAAGTTATCTTCTACTAAAAACTACAACCAATGATGAAGTTGAAGATGATAACAGGTAAAACTAGAGAAAGTCTTAAGTTCTAATGTTATCAAGTCCATATAAGTTTCAAAGACATATTGGATGTTACAAGATGAAGAGAGTCTAGATTTTTATTTCTTGCATCTAAAAGATAAAAGATAAGGCTATTTTGCTAAAGAACAAGTAATTGGTGTAAAAGTTAATTTTCAATTTCTTTTGTAGTTGGTAGATAGTATGAAAATGTTAGGTAGTTATTTAACTTATAGTTTTTGCTATGGATTCTAAGGTAGTTTTTAATTTTTATAAATAAAAACACATATGTATTGATATGTGTCTTATATTTATAACTCTAAAAGTAGTTGATTTAGTAGGCATTGCCTACTAATTTTTATCAACACTCATAGAGAGTTTATAATTTGGAGTGGGATTTTAGGTGGTCTGAATCAAATTTAAAGCTTCTTTAGTTAAGGCACTAGGATTAGCAATACATTTTTTTTAGGATCTTGTTTATACTTCATATAGACATCACTATGCCAACAATTTGTATACTCTCTAGTAAAATTAAGTTCTTGTTTGTGCTCTCTAATAGATGGAGTTTCAACTTTGAAGTGAATGACTTACATTGTTTGTCTTCTCTATTGATTGTATGTATTCTTTGTGTGTGCATTTTCTACTTTGTTGCAATAATATGTTGATTTTAGAACATTATGAATTTATACAATTGAATAAGATTGTGGAGAAATATGCAATAAGAGATAAAAGAGGTTTTTGCATCTTAAATACAAACCTAAGATTGAATTGGTGAATTTTCATGTATTTAAAGAGGTGATAGGTTTTTAAAATGTGCAATCAAACATGTTCTATTATATTGTTATCAAGAACAGAAAATAATAATAATAACAATAATACCAACAACAACAACAATAAAAAAATAAAAAAATAAATAAATAATTATATTCAAATACTATATATTTAGTTTGTTAGATTTTTACTTGATATATAATAAAAAACTAATAATTGATTAAATTATCTTAGTAATTGATTAAAATATAGAAAATCTAAGTTATAGTCAAATTTAGGTCAAGAGGTCTAAGGCATATTGGAAATATCTAACTTACTTAATAACCAAACATTCTCAATAAGTCACCTTCAGATCGAGACAAGAGAGCAAAAGTGTCTAATGTAGGTAAGAAATGTCCAATCCAGCTAAAAATTAGATATTTAAGTTAATTTAAATAAAGATTAAATAAGAAATAATTATTAAAAAGAAATTGGCTAGTAGTTATAAATAATTAGAAGCTTTATAAGTCTACAATAATATTGTATTGAATCATCCAAATTTCTTTATATTAATATAATGTTATTAAATTAAAAATAAATAAGAAATAAAAATAAAAATAGATTACTTATGCAATATTGTGTATCTACCATATATTATCGAATCTTTGTATTTTTATGTTTTATTTGAAGTTTTCTTGTATATATTTTAACTTTATATTATAATTAGTATAAAATTCTTTTTTAAATAGATTTTACATACAATCCATTAACTTTGAAAAATTAAACTATATTGAATTAATATTTTACATTGGCATTCATAACAAAGTAACATAATTTTATAACCTTCAAAAATAATTGCTCATTCTTGAACAAACTCAAAGTAGAATTTAGCTAAGGTTTAAACTGTTAGATTGTAGATTGATTTATATACAAACTAATAAATTTTTAATAATAAGTTTTATTTTAGAAAAATAACAAAATTAAAACTTAAACTATAAAATTAAAGCCTATATTTCTATTATTATATAGATTCTTAATTAAGATAATTTTATTGAAAAAATCTTCTTTTAATTAATATAATATCCAAGGTTAATATTTAGAAATTATTCTTTAAGCTCAAACTACAAAAATTACAAATTAAATTATAAAAATGCTATTTAATTGTTGATCGTAACATTATACTATGTTACAACAAGCACCACTCATTCACTTGTGGTTTTGCTTGCTAGACCAAAACCACCTTTAATTAACAAACTTCTATCAAGGATATAAATCTCAAAGAACTAAAAGTTCAATACACTCTTATGTCATTCAAAAAGACTAGATAATCACTCAAAGATGGTATAATATTAAATTGAAATGGCTATTGCCAAAGACAAGAAGACTAGAAAGTCTTGAAATAAGGCTAAAGATGAAAAAGGCATTGACAAGAGTGAAGAAGGCTTCACTCTTGCCTCCATATATTCTATCTAATTGAAAGCTACATGACAACATTCTATAAGACCTCCAACACGTGTTTAATTTGTAAGATACAAGTCTTAACTTACAAGGCAAATTTTTTTATATGTGTGCCACATTGTTAGCTTATACCATAAGTAATCCACATATGTGGCACATGGTTGATTTGTTGGCCAAGTTTTTCACCTATCAATCAACTTTAAACATGTGTAAAGCCAAATATGCATCTGTAAAGCTTTTTAGAAGCTTTGCCACAAAATAATATTAAAACTACTTACATTTATCTTTTATCTAACACTTCTTATTTAGGTAAATTTTTATGTCCATGACATTATTGTTTTTTTTAAGAACAAGTTCCATAAGAAGTACTCATCATATGTTGAAAAAGTCTAAGATGCAACAAATTGTATTTGCTACATACCCTAATCTTTGTTTTCTTTAGAGGTGGTTGATTGGTCTTTTTAGCCATCAATAGTGTTTCATATCAAGGCAAAAAGACCTCCTTGTTATTTGATTATTGTCGAGGCCTTTGTAACTTCTTTCAAATAAAACATTCAAAACATTGTCAATAATCAATGCAACCTCCAATAACATCACCAAACATGAAGAGTCTCTTTCAAGGTCATGATATTAAATGCATTGTGTCTTGCCATTAAATCAAGGAAAAATATGTTGTTCTGGAAGATTTCTATTTTTGATGCGTTGTCTTGAAGACTATGACAATCACAATGTCTTGTCCAATAAGTCAATAAATATAAGTTCCTGAGTTGAATCTATTGATTGTTGATTTTTCATCTTTTTTTTGTCACAAATACAAAAAGACTACAAACAAGGATAGAAAGTAGAATGCTATCTTTTTTGTAGCTTTGTTTCTTTTATAACAAAGACTTGTTATTTTTTATCTTGATTTTGAAGGATGTTGTTGATAAAAAGCATCAATCTTCTTTGTTGTATTTGCAAGATTTGTAATAGGCTTTTGTATGTTATTCCAAATATCATATCTATACCAACAAACAAGATGTTTCAACCTATTTCAATGCTGCCTTGAATCTAAGACTTCTTCCACTTCATATTCTTGATTATTGTCCACTTTTGCATGAAGAGGTGGCATTTTTCTACTTTCTAAGATATTCATTGTCTTATATGATTCAAGAAGTGACACATAGAATACAAGATGCATCTTCATAGACTTTGGTAGATATAATCGATAAGTAATAGAATTGATTTGTTTACAAGTAAAACATGGTCTAAGACTATAGTAATCCAACTTTTCACAAGGGCAATGAATCTTGATATTGTGACAAAGTAACCATACTTCATTGTGAACATGTATCTTCAACATACATATTTACTCTAATAATTATTTGAATTTTATGAACATGTCAAAATAGGTTGATTTGATAATATCTTATAGGATAGCTTTTTAAAAGCTTTATAGATAAAATTTCACTTTTATACATGTGTATAGGTGATTGATAAGTTAGAAACTTTGCCAACAAGTTAGTCACGTGTTGCATGTATTGATAGCTTATAGTACAAGCTAATAATGTGGCACAAATATAGGAAACTTGACTTGCAAGTTAAAACACATGTTTTATAAATTAAACACATGTTATAAGTCTTATAGAATGCCGCCAGGTATCTTCTAGTTAGATAGTATATATGGAGGCAAGAATGAAGCTTCCTTCATTCTTCTAAATACCTTTTTAGTCCTTAGTCTTGTTTCAAAACTTTCTTGTCTTTTTATCTAATTTCAATACTATATTAGTTTTGACTAAAAATCTATTCTTTATAAGTTATACATGATTGAATTAAATTTTTGATTCTTCAAGATTCACATTCTTGATAGTTTAATAAGAATGCCAACTCATTAGTTTTGTTTTGTTTTTAGAAGTGAGTAAACTATCATACTTCTATTATTATATTTTAAAGGTTGTGAACCACTTACCTTCAATCTAATATTTTAGTTCCTTAACAATGATTATTTTTCTTAAAGAAAATAGACTACCCTTCTTTGTAGAAATTTTTATTTACTACTAGAGGATTGTGGATTATTCTCTTCTAATTTGATTGATACATTTGTTAGAATTGTGGATAAAAAAAATAAAAATAAAAATGAAATAAAATATGAATACTATTCTTAACAAAAGTGAGAATAGATTGGCAACCATTGCAAATCTTCATGAATTTATTAATAATCTTAAGGTAGAAATTACATGTATCTCTAATACAAATTATGGAGGTAGTATTCCAACACCTATAGAAGAAGTTAATAATGAAGTTTAAAGTCCATGCTAGAAAGTTGTGCAGTTGAAAGAAGCAAGTTGATCAATTTCACAACTAAATCCAAGAAGTCTTGCTACTACAAGTATGAAGGAAACAAGAATAAGTATGGTAGAAAAGTTTGATGGAACAAGATCAAAGTTTTGAAGATTTTTACAACAAGTAAAGCTCTATCTAAAGTTACATATATCTCAATATTTTGATGGATTTATTCAAGTTGGATTCATAGATGGAATTCTCTTTGAAAGTATTCTTTCTTAGTTTGCACCTTTAATGGAAAAGGATTCATGACAATTGTATGTTTTAAATTAATTCTTCAAAGCCATTATGGCCACATTTAAAAAAAAATGATTAAAAAAAGATAGTAGAGATCAAACTTTTATCTTTATGACAATAATTACATTAAACTTCTACATATGATGTTGAATTTTAAAACCTTGCTTGCAACATCAAATAGAATGTCAAGGCTCTTATCAATCAATTTTTGTATGGATTAAAAGATAATATCAAAGATTTAATATTGATGATACCAAAAGCACATTCACACTCATTGGAGCAATTTATTGCTTAAGTCATTGCATGCAACAATCAATTCTTTGAAAGATTCCAAAAACAAAGATTTTATTGAAGGGGTATAAGTCAAGTCATGGTAACAACTTCTAAATTCATAAAAGTTTAATAATTAAGATCAAAATCTATGCAAAATAACATTGTATGTTTCAAACTTCTTACTGAGCATAAAAAGACTCAATGCTATCAAAAAAGGTTGTGCTTATATTATGGAGAACCTAAGTACATTGCTCAACATTGTCCAAAAAAGCAACACAACCACAAAATGAGGAGCATGGTTGCCAAAGAGAATTATGTATCAAAAAACCAATTTTTTCAATTATAATAAGAATTGGGCAATTGAAATCTTGTACAACACCTAATAAAGGTCATATCCCCTCCTTAGATCCTTCACCTTGTTTTGTCATAGAAATATTTTTAAGATCAAAAAATCACAAAGTCTTAGCCTTATTAGATTCAAGAGCCTTAGCTTGTTTTATAGACAAAGATTTTGTCAAAAAACAAGAAATACATTTATTCAAAAAAACCAAAATTGTGCATATAAAAGTAATAGGTGATTGTTTGTTGTCTTTTAGAGATGTCATCCATAAAATTGTTCCATTAGATGTAGCAACTAATAGTCATAATAGCTTAGTAATATTTAATGTGATTAAATCTCTTTTTAATCCAATTATTTTAGGATTATCATGGCTAAAAAAACTATAATCCTTCAATAGATTGGATTTCTTATAACTTTATTTTTTTCTATAGTTTAGCCCAAGATTTTATTAGCTAAATAAAAATCCATAATTCCACTATATCTAAATCTTTATTGGTAGATGCAAGAATTTTTATGCATGCTATAAAAGAAGGATCAACTTTTTGTTATATATGCCACACCTAATTTTGATAGAAAAAAGATTTCAAGTGGCATTCTAAATCAATATCAAGATTATTAAGATGTTTTTTAAAAAAAGAATGCAAAAAAAATTTTAGACCATCATTTAATATTGTTATATTGATTTTTAAGAATAAACTCAACCACCATTTAGACCAATCTATAACCTATCACAAAACAAAGTTGTTGCATTGAATGAATACATTAACAAGAACTTGACTAACAATGTCCAATCACCATGTATACAAATCACAAGAACCTCAAGTACTTCATGTTGATATGTGTTTTGAATTCTTTTCAAGCCTATTAAAGCATGTTTTTATTAAGATTTGATTTTAAGATTACTTACTGATTTGAAAAACAATAAGGTTTGTCAGACGCCCTTTCCAAAAATTCTTATTTTTTTCCTAAAGAAAGAGATGCATCTTTTAACCAACAAAGAATAATTTTCTTGAAGCCAAAGTATTTCCATCTTTAAACAATGAAATCAACATTAATTTTTGATTTAATTATTTTTTAAGTAAGTTCAATTGAATATGTCCTTTGATCTTCTTATTTATGATATTAAGAATAATTCTTCTAAGACTTAGAATACTTTTAAGTTTGAATTCAAGAACAATCTATTTTATTTTAAAAAATTATTATACATTCTAAAAGGCAAAGTATAATTATGCATTTTTTAAGCTTGTCACAACTCTCTAAGAGCCTAATATTTTGGATACAACAAGAGTTTGGAACTAATATCTAAAGATTTTTTGTGGCTTCAAAGGTGAAAGATAATTAAAGACTTTGTTCAATCATGTGACATTTGTTTAAGATCAAAAGCTCTTCATCATCAATTTTATAGACTTCTTGAGCCATTTCCTATTCTACAACAATTATGGTCTTCTATTTCTATGGACTTTATCACAAATCTTCTAGTTTCAAATTTGTAAGATTATATATTTGTAATAAAAGATTTTTTTTATCAAGATGGCACATTTTGTATAATATATAAAACCTATTAAAGGTGGACAGTAAGTTAAGTATTTTTGTAAAAACATCTATTGTTATTATAGGTTGATAGGAAATATTACATTAGATAGGAAGATACAATTTATATCAAGATTTTGAACAATTCTTCTCAAGTTTCTAAAGGTAGTCATAAAACTATCTTTGGTTTTTCATCTTCAAACTAATAGACAAACAAACCAAGTAAATCAAAGTTTAGAATAATATTTGAGGTATATCATCAATTATCAACAAGATGATTGGACAACTCTTTTATCATTGGTAGAATTTGCTTATAATAACACAATACATTCTTCTATTCAACAAACATCTTTCTTTATCAATTTTGGTTATCATCCATGACTTGATACTTTTGACTTTTAAAAGTTGATAATCATGTGGCAAAAAATTTGGCAAATCATTTGTCAAAGCTACATGCAACAATAAAGGCATACCTAAAAGAAGTTCAAAAACGACAAAAGATTAATACAGATGATTATTGCAAGGAACAACTTCAATTCCATGTTGGCAACAAAGTATGATTACTTTGTCATAATATCAAGACCATTTGCCCTTGTAACTAGTTGGATTATTGTACACTTAGACCATTTCTTATGTATGAATTGATTAATCTAGTTGTTTATTGATTGTACCTACCAAGGTCTATAAATATCTATTTTATATTGCATGTATCTTTTCTTGAGCCATACAATATAATAGATATACCAAGAAGTCAACAAATGGCATTTCTTCTTATAAAAGTAGATAATAACCAAGAGTACAAGGTTGAAGAAGTCTTAGATTCAAGGTAGTGCGAACATAGGTTAAAATATCTTGTTCATTGGCATGGATATGGTATTAGAGAATGGACATGGGAGCCAACCAAAATCTTGCAAATACAACAAAGAAGGTTGATACTTTTCACCAACAACATCTATCAAAATCAAGATAAAGGATATCAAATCTTTAGTATAAAAGAACTGTAGTTCAAAGAAAATTACATTTGACCTTGTATCTTTATTTGTAATTTTTGTATATTTGTGGCACTAAAGAGATAGAGAACCAACAACCGAAAAATTCAACTTAGGAGCCATCATTTGTTAACTTATCAAACAAGACATTGTAATTATCATAGCCTCCAAGATAATGTAATTAAGATGAAGACCTTTAAGAATGACATGTTTTTTTTTTTTTTTTGAATAGATGACAAGATATAATGTGTTTGGTATCACAACCTTGGAAGAGACTCTCAATGTTTGGTGATTTTATTGGAAGTAAAACCTACTCCAAATAGTGTTGCAAATATTTTGTTTGAAGAAAGTTACAAAGGTTTCAACAATGTTCAAATAATAGAGTGGTATTTTTGCCTTGAAATAAGACATTATTAGTGGCTGAGAAGACCTATCAATTACCTTTGGAGAAAAAAAAGATCAAAATATGTGGCAAATATAATTTGTTGCATCTTGGACTTCCTCAACATGTGATCACTACTCCTCATAGAACTCATTTCTAGAAGGAGGGTAATGTCACAAATATATATATATATATATATATATATATATATATATTTACTCCAATAAATATATAGATATTATAAATAGGTCAAAATAAGTTAATTTGATAATATATTATAAAAAAGCTTTTTAGAAGCTTCATAGATAGAATTTCACCTTTATACGTATCTATATGTGATTGATAGGTATCAAGGACAAGCACTTGATAAAAACAAATAAATAAGTGAGACTTTTCTCAAAGAAAGATGTCAAAATAGAAATAACTCAATATGTATATTAAAAAAGAAACTAGAATGGCTATTGCCAAAAGATAAGAAAACTAGAGACCCTTGAAACTAGACTATAAGCAAGAAAAGAGTTGACAACAGTGAAGAAGACTTCACTCTTGTCTCTTTATATACTATCTAACTAAGGGCTACGTGGAGATGTTCTATAAAACCTCCAATATGTGTTGTCTATGTAGGATACATGCCTTGACTTACAAGGCAAGTTTTTCTATGTTTAGGCCACATAATAAGCTTGATCTTCAAGCTAACAACATGTGTGTCACATGGCCAACTTGTTAACTAGGTTTTTAATCCAAAAAGTCAATTAAAGACACCTATAAAGTCAAAGCAACGTCTATAAAGCTTCTAGGAAGCTTCTACAATAAATATTATAGAATTAACTTACTTTTACCTATTTTTACTTACTTCTACCTATTTATACATGTAATTATTAGCTTACATGTGTATGTCCATGACAATAGGTTAGAAACTTGGCCAATAAATTAGCCACATATTGCATATATTGATAGCTTGCAATACAAGCAAACAATATGGCATACATATAGAAAACTTGCCTTGCAAGTTAAGACACGTGTCTTGTAAATTGGACATGTATCAAAGGTCCTATAGAATGTTGTCATGTAGCTTCTAGTTAGATTGTATATGTGGAGGCAGGAGTGAAGTCTTCTTCACTCTTATCAACACTTTTTTAGTCCTAAGTCTTGTTTTAAGACTTTCTAATCTTTAACAATAGTAATTCCAGTTTCAATATTATATTAGTTTTGAGTTAATATCTATTTTTTTTTAATTATATAAGAATGTATTGAGTTTTTGGTTCTTTGAGATTCATGTCCTTGACACCATAGAATTGAAGTTGTACTTGGAATAGGCATCTGCATTCTTCTTTGGTCATCTTGGAGATTCTTTTAATCATGCCTTCATTATTGTATGTAGCTCAAATTAATAATTTGCCAAATCTTTTGCCATAAAATTATCAACTTTTGAAAAGTCAAAAGCATTCAGTTATGGATGATAACTATAATTATCAAAGCAAGGTGTTTATTGCATAAAAGAATGAATCTTACTATTATATGTTAACTCTATCAATGATGAAAGTGTTGTCCAATCATCTTCTTGGTAGTTGATGGCACATCTCAACTATTACTCTAAAACTTGGTTTATGCACTTTGTTTGTCCATTGGTTTGAGGATAAAAAAACCAAAGATAGCTTTATGTCCACTTTTAGAATCTTGAAAAGAATTCTTTAAAATCTTGATACAAATTGAGTTTCTCTATCCAATATAATATCCTTGAGCAATCTATGATATTGATAGCTATTGTCAAGAAAAAGCTTAATTATTTCTTCACATGTAATAGATTTTGTATATGGTACAAAATGTGCCATCTTGGCAAAATGATCTACTATCACAAATATAAAATCATAAGAACTTAACGATATAAACTTCATGAAGAATAGTAGTATTGTTTAGAATCATTGACTTAAAGATTCAACAATGTTGCTTTGATTTAAAAAGACAATTTGTAGTTGATTATATCAAGCACTTTGTTTTTTTATTAGAAGATAGGAACATCTATACATCAAATTCAATAAGCAATTTTGATTTTTGTAAAAACTAAAAAATAAAACATGTTTTAATAGGCTTTCTAATAATTTAAGACATGTGTTGACATGAAATACTTAAGATTTATATAATTTGTAAAACATTTAAGAAAATAAAAATAAAATTTTAGATATTAATTTATTTTATAAATAAAGAAAAAATAGCAAAAAAATCTTTATTGAAAATCTTATATTTAATCTTAATTATTGATTTTATTCTTTTTCTTTTTTTCTCATAAAAAGCAAGATGATGAAGTCTAAAAAGTATATCTAATTGTGATAAAATTGCCTCTCATACAAAGTTTTTGTAAAAACACAACTTGAAAAAAAATCAAACAATATAAAGTACAAGCTAAAGACAAAACTACTTTCAATTCTTAAAAAACTACCTCTATATTTATACTCTATTCTTATTTGTTGTTGGAAGTTACTTATGCAAGTAAAATAGCAAGTTGAGTGAAGTTTTCAATGTATATTTGCCAATAATTTACAAACTTCAAATAGGATAAAGCATCCTACATGGAAATTAGAGTTTTATAATCTATAAATAGAATGTGTTCTTCTAGTATCCACTTATAAACCATCATTTACAAATATAAAGACTAAAACATATTTGTGATAAATATAACATATTAGATTTTCCATCCAAGCATTTAAACTTAGATCTTTTAATCCTAACAAAACAAAAATATTTATATGTATATATATATATATATATATATATATATACATAAATTTTATTCATCCATATTTTTAAAGAGGATACAAATTTCATCTAAATAATAAATAAAGCACTTATCCTTAATATTAACTTGTATTAGATTTAAAAGATATGATAACCAAACATGTACTTAATAGAAGAAAAAAACAAAAGATTGTATTTTGGAGGAAATATAGCTATTTCGAATGTACTATTGTGGATTATAGACTTGGAAATGCTTTAGCAATTATGTACCATTTGATCAATGATGTGTTTTTATGAAATCCTAGATAATTATATTGTATGCAATCTAAAGCATTGAAAGGCTTTAGAATCAAATTGTCCATTTGAGCCACCAATGGTGTTGATATTGATAATTTCTAGAGGATTCAATGGCCATGATTGAACCAGTTTACAACAAAATGTAATTAATGCTAGTGCATGCTATGTATCATTGTTTGATTGAGTGTGGGTGCAATTTTGGAGGAATATGTAAGTGCATACAAGTATGTAGATAGATGGATAGATAGATAACATGGATTGAATTGGATTCATGCAATTTGCTAATAATCTTATGATGTGGTTGTCAATTTAGTATGTTTCTTACACATGCTACATTTTTGTGATCCATCATCAAATCCAAGCATGCATGCAAGAAGAAAGAAGAAAAAAGAGGTTGTTGATCCATAACAATTGATGAGACTTCACAAACAACCAAGTAAGTAAGTAAGTAAGTGCATGACTTGATGGATGGGAAAACAAATGAGAGGGTGAGTGGTGGGGGATTGCAGCATAAGGTGGCGGGGATGGCAATGGGGTGGGGGCACAGAAACAGCACAGCATACAGAAACTAATAAGAAGGGAAGGGGGGAGAGGAAAAAACAGGTGAAGTTCAGGCAGCGGGTGGGTCGAGGACAGGGACAACGGCGCAAAAGGGGAAGGCACAGTCGCTGCGATGAATTCTCTGATGTAACCGTCGCCTAAGAGATTCGAACTCTTGCGGGGAAACCCCATGTACTTAGCAGGCACACGCCTTAACCACTCGGCCAAAGCGACTACGCACATGCCAAGCCAGGGGGCTCGCCACGCGCGCATCTTCCAACCAACCGGGCAGCCGCACAAAACCGGCGCCAGAAAGAACAACATCAACAACAACAAGAAAACAAAACTAAACTCCTCGCGGAGTCACAGTCGGTGCCCGTCAGAACGCTCTCCGTCCATCACCGCCCCCAGGAATGAGGAGGCGGGACGTTCATCTGGCAGGCTGGCTCCGGCCCCCGCAAGGGGGCCACTGGCACCAGCCGCGGCAATCGCGCTCAGGCCGGAGAGCCCTGAATCATCGTCCGGGTTGAAGGTCTTGTCTGTGTTGGAGAACACAGATCAGATGTACGCACTATAGAACAGATCCTGTTCAAGTATAGTCGTGCCAGCCCCTCCCCACCCCCACCCCCATATACCCGCCTTCCCCTCCACCCGCAACCGCGATGGTGCAACTCCCCCCGCCCTTTCCAACCACCACCACTGCTCTCTCCCTCCCTCCCTCCCACCCCCTCCCCTTCTGCCCCACGCTTCCCTCGCCTCGCCCATCCCTCTCACTCTCACTCTCACGCTCACTGCGTTGCCACCGCTCCGACTCCACCACTCGCCCACACTCCCTCCCGCTTCCGCTCCTCCCCACCCAAGGCTCCACGGCCAACGCCCCACCCTCCGCCAACCCCTGCCCCATTTCACGCGCTTCCTCCTCTTCGCAACATCCCCACCCTTCCCACGTGCAAACGAACAATTGCAACCGCGCAATCTATACACCTCCAACCTTCCTGGCTCCACATTGCGCACCACCCCCTCTGCTCCAACCCATCCGCACTTGCTCCGCTGCTGGCGTTGTGGGTGCCCTGCACTACATCTCGGCTTTTCCACGCATGGGACCGCTCTTGTGGATACTCCCCCATCGCAATTGTAGCCGCCCCGTTCCGACTCCTCAACAGTCGATTGCCCGCGTCAAAGCCCAACTCCTGCGGCATCTCGCACACAAGCCCACAACACCATCAGCTCCGATTCTGGCAGCCATGCTTCACCCAAGCAATCCAAACATGCAACCGACTTCAACCAAACTTGTGAGCGCAAACGCCTCGGCGTGGGATTTGAGCAACGACGCGCTACGCTTCAAGAACCAACTCCACTTCAAAGAGTGCTGAGCGTGGAAAATCCACCGCGACCTTCACCAAAACATTCTCAGCCTTCAATCCACCTGCCATTCAAAATCCCACGTATTGTCCCTGCCCTTGTTCTGCTCCTTTCCTTCGAACCATGTCCTGTGTTCAATTTGCTGGTTTTTATCCTTTCCTTTTTTTTTTCTTTTTTTCTTTTTTTCTTTTCTGGTTTGGTTTTTGTTCTTTGCTCTTTTCAACAGTTATGTATGTTCATATGTATACTTATTATGTAAACCCCAAAATATTGTTGTTGTGGGCGATTGCAGTGCTAACGATTTGCTGAACAACATTTGTAATGATATTCTGTTGCAAAATTAAAAACATTTTTCTATCTTCCTCCATACACAACTTCAAAGATGCCATCTTGTAATGTCATTGTCATTTGCAACTTGAAGGCACACTATTGCAAGCAGTTTAATTGGCTTCTTCTTTGGCACATGCTGAATGATATTGCAAATCTGGGAAAGATTGAAACTTTGAAAGTTTTTGAGATGGTTTTTTTATCTAGAATTCTTGATATTGAACATGGCACCAATAAGAATTGCTCTTGTCATTGTTAGATTTGCTCTTCAACATTTGAAGACCAACTCATTGCCAAGGATGTTGTTCATAGATAGAGGACCAAATTTGCTAGTTTTGATGCTAAATTTTAGTGGACATTTAGAATCTTTTGACTATTCAAATGAATTAGTTGTTACTAAAATGATAATTCTTGATAATATCATCATAAGTTATCTTCTACTAAAAACTACAACCAATGATGAAGTTGAAGATGATAACAGGTAAAACTAGAGAAAGTCTTAAGTTCTAATGTTATCAAGTCCATATAAGTTTCAAAGACATATTGGATGTTACAAGATGAAGAGAGTCTAGATTTTTATTTCTTGCATCTAAAAGATAAAAGATAAGGCTATTTTGCTAAAGAACAAGTAATTGGTGTAAAAGTTAATTTTCAATTTCTTTTGTAGTTGGTAGGTAGTATGAAAATGTTAGGTAGTTATTTAACTTATAGTTTTTGCTATGGATTCTAAGGTAGTTTTTAATTTTTATAAATAAAAACACATATGTATTGATATGTGTCTTATATTTATAACTCTAAAAGTAGTTGATTTAGTAGGCATTGCCTACTAATTTTTATCAACACTCATAGAGAGTTTATAATTTGGAGTGGGATTTTAGGTGGTCTGAATCAAATTTAAAGCTTCTTTAGTTAAGGCACTAGGATTAGCAATACATTTTTTTTAGGATCTTGTTTATACTTCATATAGACATCACTATGCCAACAATTTGTATACTCTCTAGTAAAATTAAGTTCTTGTTTGTGCTCTCTAATAGATGGAGTTTCAACTTTGAAGTGAATGACTTACATTGTTTGTCTTCTCTATTGATTGTATGTATTCTTTGTGTGTGCATTTTCTACTTTGTTGCAATAATATGTTGATTTTAGAACATTATGCATTTATACAATTGAATAAGATTGTGGAGAAATATGCAATAAGAGATAAAAGAGGTTTTTGCATCTTAAATACAAACCTAAGATTGAATTGGTGAATTTTCATGTATTTAAAGAGGTGATAGGTTTTTAAAATGTGCAATCAAACATGTTCTATTATATTGTTATCAAGAACAGAAAATAATAATAATAACAATAATACCAACAACAACAACAATAAAAAAATAAATAAATAAATAAATAATTATATTCAAATACTATATATTTAGTTTGTTAGATTTTTACTTGATATATAATAAAAAACTAATAATTGATTAAATTATCTTAGTAATTGATTAAAATATAGAAAATCTAAGTTATAGTCAAATTTAGGTCAAGAGGTCTAAGGCATATTGGAAATATCTAACTTACTTAATAACCAAACATTCTCAATAAGTCACCTTCAGATCGAGACAAGAGAGCAAAAGTGTCTAATGTAGGTAAGAAATGTCCAATCCAGCTAAAAATTAGATATTTAAGTTAATTTAAATAAAGATTAAATAAGAAATAATTATTAAAAAGAAATTGGCTAGTAGTTATAAATAATTAGAAGCTTTATAAGTCTACAATAATATTGTATTGAATCATCCAAATTTCTTTATATTAATATAATGTTATTAAATTAAAAATAAATAAGAAATAAAAATAAAAATAGATTACTTATGCAATATTGTGTATCTACCATATATTATCGAATCTTTGTATTTTTATGTTTTATTTGAAGTTTTCTTGTATATATTTTAACTTTATATTATAATTAGTATAAAATTCTTTTTTAAATAGATTTTACATACAATCCATTAACTTTGAAAAATTAAACTATATTGAATTAATATTTTACATTGGCATTCATAACAAAGTAACATAATTTTATAACCTTCAAAAATAATTGCTCATTCTTGAACAAACTCAAAGTAGAATTTAGCTAAGGTTTAAACTGTTAGATTGTAGATTGATTTATATACAAACTAATAAATTTTTAATAATAAGTTTTATTTTAGAAAAATAACAAAATTAAAACTTAAACTATAAAATTAAAGCCTATATTTCTATTATTATATAGATTCTTAATTAAGATAATTTTATTGAAAAAATCTTCTTTTAATTAATATAATATCCAAGGTTAATATTTAGAAATTATTCTTTAAGCTCAAACTACAAAAATTACAAATTAAATTATAAAAATGCTATTTAATTGTTGATCGTAACATTATACTATGTTACAACAAGCACCACTCATTCACTTGTGGTTTTGCTTGCTAGACCAAAACCACCTTTAATTAACAAACTTCTATCAAGGATATAAATCTCAAAGAACTAAAAGTTCAATACACTCTTATGTCATTCAAAAAGACTAGATAATCACTCAAAGATGGTATAATATTAAATTGAAATGGCTATTGCCAAAGACAAGAAGACTAGAAAGTCTTGAAATAAGGCTAAAGATGAAAAAGGCATTGACAAGAGTGAAGAAGGCTTCACTCTTGCCTCCATATATTCTATCTAATTGAAAGCTACATGACAACATTCTATAAGACCTCCAACACGTGTTTAATTTGTAAGATACAAGTCTTAACTTACAAGGCAAATTTTTTTATATGTGTGCCACATTGTTAGCTTATACCATAAGTAATCCACATATGTGGCACATGGTTGATTTGTTGGCCAAGTTTTTCACCTATCAATCAACTTTAAACATGTGTAAAGCCAAATATGCATTTGTAAAGCTTTTTAGAAGCTTTGCCACAAAATAATATTAAAACTACTTACATTTATCTTTTATCTAACACTTCTTATTTAGGTAAATTTTTATGTCCATGACATTATTGTTTTTTTTAAGAACAAGTTCCATAAGAAGTACTCATCATATGTTGAAAAAGTCTAAGATGCAACAAATTGTATTTGCTACATACCCTAATCTTTGTTTTCTTTAGAGGTGGTTGATTGGTCTTTTTAGCCATCAATAGTGTTTCATATCAAGGCAAAAAGACCTCCTTGTTATTTGATTATTGTCGAGGCCTTTGTAACTTCTTTCAAATAAAACATTCAAAACATTGTCAATAATCAATGCAACCTCCAATAACATCACCAAACATGAAGAGTCTCTTTCAAGGTCATGATATTAAATGCATTGTGTCTTGCCATTAAATCAAGGAAAAATATGTTGTTCTGGAAGATTTCTATTTTTGATGCGTTGTCTTGAAGACTATGACAATCACAATGTCTTGTCCAATAAGTCAATAAATATAAGTTCCTGAGTTGAATCTATTGATTGTTGATTTTTCATCTTTTTTTTGTCACAAATACAAAAAGACTACAAACAAGGATAGAAAGTAGAATGCTATCTTTTTTGTAGCTTTGTTTCTTTTATAACAAAGACTTGTTATTTTTTATCTTGATTTTGAAGGATGTTGTTGATAAAAAGCATCAATCTTCTTTGTTGTATTTGCAAGATTTGTAATAGGCTTTTGTATGTTATTCCAAATATCATATCTATACCAACAAACAAGATGTTTCAACCTATTTCAATGCTGCCTTGAATCTAAGACTTCTTCCACTTCATATTCTTGATTATTGTCCACTTTTGCATGAAGAGGTGGCATTTTTCTACTTTCTAAGATATTCATTGTCTTATATGATTCAAGAAGTGACACATAGAATACAAGATGCATCTTCATAGACTTTGGTAGATATAATCGATAAGTAATAGAATTGATTTGTTTACAAGTAAAACATGGTCTAAGACTATAGTAATCCAACTTTTCACAAGGGCAATGAATCTTGATATTGTGACAAAGTAACCATACTTCATTGTGAACATGTATCTTCAACATACATATTTACTCTAATAATTATTTGAATTTTATGAACATGTCAAAATAGGTTGATTTGATAATATCTTATAGGATAGCTTTTTAAAAGCTTTATAGATAAAATTTCACTTTTATACATGTGTATAGGTGATTGATAAGTTAGAAACTTTGCCAACAAGTTAGTCACGTGTTGCATGTATTGATAGCTTATAGTACAAGCTAATAATGTGGCACAAATATAGGAAACTTGACTTGCAAGTTAAAACACATGTTTTATAAATTAAACACATGTTATAAGTCTTATAGAATGCCGCCAGGTATCTTCTAGTTAGATAGTATATATGGAGGCAAGAATGAAGCTTCCTTCATTCTTCTAAATACCTTTTTAGTCCTTAGTCTTGTTTCAAAACTTTCTTGTCTTTTTATCTAATTTCAATACTATATTAGTTTTGACTAAAAATCTATTCTTTATAAGTTATACATGATTGAATTAAATTTTTGATTCTTCAAGATTCACATTCTTGATAGTTTAATAAGAATGCCAACTCATTAGTTTTGTTTTGTTTTTAGAAGTGAGTAAACTATCATACTTCTATTATTATATTTTAAAGGTTGTGAACCACTTACCTTCAATCTAATATTTTAGTTCCTTAACAATGATTATTTTTCTTAAAGAAAATAGACTACCCTTCTTTGTAGAAATTTTTATTTACTACTAGAGGATTGTGGATTATTCTCTTCTAATTTGATTGATACATTTGTTAGAATTGTGGATAAAAAAAATAAAAATAAAAATGAAATAAAATATGAATACTATTCTTAACAAAAGTGAGAATAGATTGGCAACCATTGCAAATCTTCATGAATTTATTAATAATCTTAAGGTAGAAATTGCATGTATCTCTAATACAAATTATGGAGGTAGTATTCCCACACCTATAGAAGAAGTTAATAATGAAGTTTAAAGTCCATGCTAGAAAGTTGTGCAGTTGAAAGAAGCAAGTTGATCAATTTCACAACTAAATCCAAGAAGTCTTGCTACTACAAGTATGAAGGAAACAAGAATAAGTATGGTAGAAAAGTTTGATGGAACAAGATCAAAGTTTTGAAGATTTTTACAACAAGTAAAGCTCTATCTAAAGTTACATATATCTCAATATTTTGATGGATTTATTCAAGTTGGATTCATAGATGGAATTCTCTTTGAAAGTATTCTTTCTTAGTTTGCACCTTTAATGGAAAAGGATTCATGACAATTGTATGTTTTAAATTAATTCTTCAAAGCCATTATGGCCACATTTAAAAAAAAATGATTAAAAAAAGATAGTAGAGATCAAACTTTTATCTTTATGATAATAATTACATTAAACTTCTACATATGATGTTGAATTTTAAAACCTTGCTTGCAACATCAAATAGAATGTCAAGGCTCTTATCAATCAATTTTTGTATGGATTAAAAGATAATATCAAAGATTTAATATTGATGATACCAAAAGCACATTCACACTCATTGGAGCAATTTATTGCTTAAGTCATTGCATGCAACAATCAATTCTTTGAAAGATTCCAAAAACAAAGATTTTATTGAAGGGGTATAAGTCAAGTCATGGTAACAACTTCTAAATTCATAAAAGTTTAATAATTAAGATCAAAATCTATGCAAAATAACATTGTATGTTTCTAACCTCTTACTGAGCATAAAAAGACTCAATGCTATCAAAAAAGGTTGTGCTTATATTATGGAGAACCTAAGTACATTGCTCAACATTGTCCAAAAAAGCAACACAACCACAAAATGAGGAGCATGGTTGCCAAAGAGAATTATGTATCAAAAAACCAATTTTTTCAATTATAATAAGAATTGGACAATTGAAATCTTGTAAAGGTCATATCCCCTCCTTAGATCCTTCACCTTGTTTTGTCATAGAAATATTTTTAAGATCAAAAAATCACAAAGTCTTAGCCTTATTAGATTCAAGAGCCTTAGCTTGTTTTATAGACAAAGATTTTGTCAAAAAACAAGAAATACATTTATTCAAAAAAACCAAAATTGTGCATATAAAAGTAATAGGTGATTGTTTGTTGTCTTTTAGAGATGTCATCCATAAAATTGTTCCATTAGATGTAGCAACTAATAGTCATAATAGCTTAGTAATATTTAATGTGATTAAATCTCTTTTTAATCCAATTATTTTAGGATTATCATGGCTAAAAAAACTATAATCCTTCAATAGATTGGATTTCTTATAACTTTATTTTTTTCTATAGTTTAGCCCAAGATTTTATTAGCTAAATAAAAATCCATAATTCCACTATATCTAAATCTTTATTGGTAGATGCAAGAATTTTTATGCATGCTATAAAAGAAGGATCAACTTTTTGTTATATATGCCACACCTAATTTTGATAGAAAAAAGATTTCAAGTGGCATTCTAAATCAATATCAAGATTATTAAGATGTTTTTTAAAAAAAGAATGCAAAAAAAATTTTAGACCATCATTTAATATTGTTATATTGATTTTTAAGAATAAACTCAACCACCATTTAGACCAATCTATAACCTATCACAAAACAAAGTTGTTGCATTGAATGAATACATTAACAAGAACTTGACTAACAATGTCCAATCACCATGTATACAAATCACAAGAACCTCAAGTACTTCATGTTGATATGTGTTTTGAATTCTTTTCAAGCCTATTAAAGCATGTTTTTATTAAGATTTGATTTTAAGATTACTTACTGATTTGAAAAACAATAAGGTTTGTCAGACGCCCTTTCCAAAAATTCTTATTTTTTTCCTAAAGAAAGAGATGCATCTTTTAACCAACAAAGAATAATTTTCTTGAAGCCAAAGTATTTCCATCTTTAAACAATGAAATCAACATTAATTTTTGATTTAATTATTTTTTAAGTAAGTTCAATTGAATATGTCCTTTGATCTTCTTATTTATGATATTAAGAATAATTCTTCTAAGACTTAGAATACTTTTAAGTTTGAATTCAAGAACAATCTATTTTATTTTAAAAAATTATTATACATTCTAAAAGGCAAAGTATAATTATGCATTTTTTAAGCTTGTCACAACTCTCTAAGAGCCTAATATTTTGGATACAACAAGAGTTTGGAACTAATATCTAAAGATTTTTTGTGGCTTCAAAGGTGAAAGATAATTAAAGACTTTGTTCAATCATGTGACATTTGTTTAAGATCAAAAGCTCTTCATCATCAATTTTATAGACTTCTTGAGCCATTTCCTATTCTACAACAATTATGGTCTTCTATTTCTATGGACTTTATCACAAATCTTCTAGTTTCAAATTTGTAAGATTATATATTTGTAATAAAAGATTTTTTTTATCAAGATGGCACATTTTGTATAATATATAAAACCTATTAAAGGTGGACAGTAAGTTAAGTATTTTTGTAAAAACATCTATTGTTATTATAGGTTGATAGGAAATATTACATTAGATAGGAAGATACAATTTATATCAAGATTTTGAACAATTCTTCTCAAGTTTCTAAAGGTAGTCATAAAACTATCTTTGGTTTTTCATCTTCAAACTAATAGACAAACAAACCAAGTAAATCAAAGTTTAGAATAATATTTGAGGTATATCATCAATTATCAACAAGATGATTGGACAACTCTTTTATCATTGGTAGAATTTGCTTATAATAACACAATACATTCTTCTATTCAACAAACATCTTTCTTTATCAATTTTGGTTATCATCCATGACTTGATACTTTTGACTTTTAAAAGTTGATAATCATGTGGCAAAAAATTTGGCAAATCATTTGTCAAAGCTACATGCAACAATAAAGGCATACCTAAAAGAAGTTCAAAAACGACAAAAGATTAATACAGATGATTATTGCAAGGAACAACTTCAATTCCATGTTGGCAACAAAGTATGATTACTTTGTCATAATATCAAGACCATTTGCCCTTGTAACTAGTTGGATTATTGTACACTTAGACCATTTCTTATGTATGAATTGATTAATCTAGTTGTTTATTGATTGTACCTACCAAGGTCTATAAATATCTATTTTATATTGCATGTATCTTTTCTTGAGCCATACAATATAATAGATATACCAAGAAGTCAACAAATGGCATTTCTTCTTATAAAAGTAGATAATAACCAAGAGTACAAGGTTGAAGAAGTCTTAGATTCAAGGTAGTGCGAACATAGGTTAAAATATCTTGTTCATTGGCATGGATATGGTATTAGAGAATGGACATGGGAGCCAACCAAAATCTTGCAAATACAACAAAGAAGGTTGATACTTTTCACCAACAACATCTATCAAAATCAAGATAAAGGATATCAAATCTTTAGTATAAAAGAACTGTAGTTCAAAGAAAATTACATTTGACCTTGTATCTTTATTTGTAATTTTTGTATATTTGTGGCACTAAAGAGATAGAGAACCAACAACCGAAAAATTCAACTTAGGAGCCATCATTTGTTAACTTATCAAACAAGACATTGTAATTATCATAGCCTCCAAGATAATGTAATTAAGATGAAGACCTTTAAGAATGACATGTTTTTTTTTTTTTTTTTGAATAGATGACAAGATATAATGTGTTTGGTATCACAACCTTGGAAGAGACTCTCAATGTTTGGTGATTTTATTGGAAGTAAAACCTACTCCAAATAGTGTTGCAAATATTTTGTTTGAAGAAAGTTACAAAGGTTTCAACAATGTTCAAATAATAGAGTGGTATTTTTGCCTTGAAATAAGACATTATTAGTGGCTGAGAAGACCTATCAATTACCTTTGGAGAAAAAAAAGATCAAAATATGTGGCAAATATAATTTGTTGCATCTTGGACTTCCTCAACATGTGATCACTACTCCTCATAGAACTCATTTCTAGAAGGAGGGTAATGTCACAAATATATATATATATATATATATATATATATATTTACTCCAATAAATATATAGATATTATAAATAGGTCAAAATAAGTTAATTTGATAATATATTATAAAAAAGCTTTTTAGAAGCTTCATAGATAGAATTTCACCTTTATACGTATCTATATGTGATTGATAGGTATCAAGGACAAGCACTTGATAAAAACAAATAAATAAGTGAGACTTTTCTCAAAGAAAGATGTCAAAATAGAAATAACTCAATATGTATATTAAAAAAGAAACTAGAATGGCTATTGCCAAAAGATAAGAAAACTAGAGACCCTTGAAACTAGACTATAAGCAAGAAAAGAGTTGACAACAGTGAAGAAGACTTCACTCTTGTCTCTTTATATACTATCTAACTAAGGGCTACGTGGAGATGTTCTATAAAACCTCCAATATGTGTTGTCTATGTAGGATACATGCCTTGACTTACAAGGCAAGTTTTTCTATGTTTAGGCCACATAATAAGCTTGATCTTCAAGCTAACAACATGTGTGTCACATGGCCAACTTGTTAACTAGGTTTTTAATCCAAAAAGTCAATTAAAGACACCTATAAAGTCAAAGCAACGTCTATAAAGCTTCTAGGAAGCTTCTACAATAAATATTATAGAATTAACTTACTTTTACCTATTTTTACTTACTTCTACCTATTTATACATGTAATTATTAGCTTACATGTGTATGTCCATGACAATAGGTTAGAAACTTGGCCAATAAATTAGCCACATATTGCATATATTGATAGCTTGCAATACAAGCAAACAATATGGCATACATATAGAAAACTTGCCTTGCAAGTTAAGACACGTGTCTTGTAAATTGGACATGTATCAAAGGTCCTATAGAATGTTGTCATGTAGCTTCTAGTTAGATTGTATATGTGGAGGCAGGAGTGAAGTCTTCTTCACTCTTATCAACACTTTTTTAGTCCTAAGTCTTGTTTTAAGACTTTCTAATCTTTAACAATAGTAATTCCAGTTTCAATATTATATTAGTTTTGAGTTAATATCTATTTTTTTTTAATTATATAAGAATGTATTGAGTTTTTGGTTCTTTGAGATTCATGTCCTTGACACCATAGAATTGAAGTTGTACTTGGAATAGGCATCTGCATTCTTCTTTGGTCATCTTGGAGATTCTTTTAATCATGCCTTCATTATTGTATGTAGCTCAAATTAATAATTTGCCAAATCTTTTGCCATAAAATTATCAACTTTTGAAAAGTCAAAAGCATTCAGTTATGGATGATAACTATAATTATCAAAGCAAGGTGTTTATTGCATAAAAGAATGAATCTTACTATTATATGTTAACTCTATCAATGATGAAAGTGTTGTCCAATCATCTTCTTGGTAGTTGATGGCACATCTCAACTATTACTCTAAAACTTGGTTTATGCACTTTGTTTGTCCATTGGTTTGAGGATAAAAAAACCAAAGATAGCTTTATGTCCACTTTTAGAATCTTGAAAAGAATTCTTTAAAATCTTGATACAAATTGAGTTTCTCTATCCAATATAATATCCTTGAGCAATCTATGATATTGATAGCTATTGTCAAGAAAAAGCTTAATTATTTCTTTACATGTAATAGATTTTGTATATGGTACAAAATGTGCCATCTTGGCAAAATGATCTACTATCACAAATATAAAATCATAAGAACTTAACGATATAAACTTCATGAAGAATAGTAGTATTGTTTAGAATCATTGACTTAAAGATTCAACAATGTTGCTTTGATTTAAAAAGACAATTTGTAGTTGATTATATCAAGCACTTTGTTTTTTTATTAGAAGATAGGAACATCTATACATCAAATTCAATAAGCAATTTTGATTTTTGTAAAAACTAAAAAATAAAACATGTTTTAATAGGCTTTCTAATAATTTAAGACATGTGTTGACATGAAATACTTAAGATTTATATAATTTGTAAAACATTTAAGAAAATAAAAATAAAATTTTAGATATTAATTTATTTTATAAATAAAGAAAAAATAGCAAAAAATTCTTTATTGAAAATCTTATATTTAATCTTAATTATTGATTTTATTCTTTTTCTTTTTTTCTCATAAAAAGCAAGATGATGAAGTCTAAAAAGTATATCTAATTGTGATAAAATTGCCTCTCATACAAAGTTTTTGTAAAAACACAACTTGAAAAAAAATCAAACAATATAAAGTACAAGCTAAAGACAAAACTACTTTCAATTCTTAAAAAACTACCTCTATATTTATACTCTATTCTTATTTGTTGTTGGAAGTTACTTATGCAAGTAAAATAGCAAGTTGAGTGAAGTTTTCAATGTATATTTGCCAATAATTTACAAACTTCAAATAGGATAAAGCATCCTACATGGAAATTAGAGTTTTATAATCTATAAATAGAATGTGTTCTTCTAGTATCCACTTATAAACCATCATTTACAAATATAAAGACTAAAACATATTTGTGATAAATATAACATATTAGATTTTCCATCCAAGCATTTAAACTTAGATCTTTTAATCCTAACAAAACAAAAATATTTATATGTATATATATATATATATATATACATAAATTTTATTCATCCATATTTTTAAAGAGGATACAAATTTCATCTAAATAATAAATAAAGCACTTATCCTTAATATTAACTTGTATTAGATTTAAAAGATATGATAACCAAACATGTACTTAATAGAAGAAAAAAACAAAAGATTGTATTTTGGAGGAAATATAGCTATTTCGAATGTACTATTGTGGATTATAGACTTGGAAATGCTTTAGCAATTATGTACCATTTGATCAATGATGTGTTTTTATGAAATCCTAGATAATTATATTGTATGCAATCTAAAGCATTGAAAGGCTTTAGAATCAAATTGTCCATTTGAGCCACCAATGGTGTTGATATTGATAATTTCTAGAGGATTCAATGGCCATGATTGAACCAGTTTACAACAAAATGTAATTAATGCTAGTGCATGCTATGTATCATTGTTTGATTGAGTGTGGGTGCAATTTTGGAGGAATATGTAAGTGCATACAAGTATGTAGATAGATGGATAGATAGATAACATGGATTGAATTGGATTCATGCAATTTGCTAATAATCTTATGATGTGGTTGTCAATTTAGTATGTTTCTTACACATGCTACATTTTTGTGATCCATCATCAAATCCAAGCATGCATGCAAGAAGAAAGAAGAAAAAAGAGGTTGTTGATCCATAACAATTGATGAGACTTCACAAACAACCAAGTAAGTAAGTAAGTAAGTGCATGACTTGATGGATGGGAAAACAAATGAGAGGGTGAGTGGTGGGGGATTGCAGCATAAGGTGGCGGGGATGGCAATGGGGTGGGGGCACAGAAACAGCACAGCATACAGAAACTAATAAGAAGGGAAGGGGGGAGAGGAAAAAACAGGTGAAGTTCAGGCAGCGGGTGGGTCGAGGACAGGGACAACGGCGCAAAAGGGGAAGGCACAGTCGCTGCGATGAATTCTCTGATGTAACCGTCGCCTAAGAGATTCGAACTCTTGCGGGGAAACCCCATGTACTTAGCAGGCACACGCCTTAACCACTCGGCCAAAGCGACTACGCACATGCCAAGCCAGGGGGCTCGCCACGCGCGCATCTTCCAACCAACCGGGCAGCCGCACAAAACCGGCGCCAGAAAGAACAACATCAACAACAACAAGAAAACAAAACTAAACTCCTCGCGGAGTCACAGTCGGTGCCCGTCAGAACGCTCTCCGTCCATCACCGCCCCCAGGAATGAGGAGGCGGGACGTTCATCTGGCAGGCTGGCTCCGGCCCCCGCAAGGGGGCCACTGGCACCAGCCGCGGCAATCGCGCTCAGGCCGGAGAGCCCTGAATCATCGTCCGGGTTGAAGGTCTTGTCTGTGTTGGAGAACACAGATCAGATGTACGCACTATAGAACAGATCCTGTTCAAGTATAGTCGTGCCAGCCCCTCCCCACCCCCACCCCCATATACCCGCCTTCCCCTCCACCCGCAACCGCGATGGTGCAACTCCCCCCGCCCTTTCCAACCACCACCACTGCTCTCTCCCTCCCTCCCTCCCACCCCCTCCCCTTCTGCCCCACGCTTCCCTCGCCTCGCCCATCCCTCTCACTCTCACTCTCACGCTCACTGCGTTGCCACCGCTCCGACTCCACCACTCGCCCACACTCCCTCCCGCTTCCGCTCCTCCCCACCCAAGGCTCCACGGCCAACGCCCCACCCTCCGCCAACCCCTGCCCCATTTCACGCGCTTCCTCCTCTTCGCAACATCCCCACCCTTCCCACGTGCAAACGAACAATTGCAACCGCGCAATCTATACACCTCCAACCTTCCTGGCTCCACATTGCGCACCACCCCCTCTGCTCCAACCCATCCGCACTTGCTCCGCTGCTGGCGTTGTGGGTGCCCTGCACTACATCTCGGCTTTTCCACGCATGGGACCGCTCTTGTGGATACTCCCCCATCGCAATTGTTGGTGTTTGCCGGCATGGATTTTGTTACGTCATTCATATTTTTATTTGTTGTATTTTTTTTTTTCTTCTGTTTTTTGTTTAGTTTTGGTTGACAAGTTTTTTTGCGGGTAGGATTGTTGAGACATATCTCTTCGATCGAGTAATGTGTTTTACTACGGTTGTAGTTTTGGTAGATGATATTTTGTTGTGGGCTGGACGGTGTGTTTAGATTTCTCGGCGGAATTTGTAGTTTCGTCTTGTTTTTGCAATGCCATCTGTTTCGTAGCATCGGTTTGTTTTTTTCTTTTTTCTGTGTATTTACATCATCCCGAACCCGATGGTTCCAATTTTAGTCGCAATGCATTGTGTTTGATTTGGCTCTCGATACTTTCGATCTTTTCTCTTTTTTTATTTCGGAACATGATCTTTTGTCCTGGAATTCTCTTGGTCTTTTAAAACCAGATTAGCCCTGTGAATTGGATGTTGAGGAGACAGGGTATGTTTTATCTTGCATGTTCCACCTGGATCTAATGTTTCAGTTGTTTCAACCTCGAGATCATCGCAATTGTTATTTTTTTTTGTCTTCTTTTTGCTTTGGCTTTTGCTTTGTGAATTTATATTACTGGGTAGAACCGGCCTTGGTGGATTTTTATTTGCATTGACATTAAAGGGTTCAAGTGAAGGCCGTCATAACTTTCAGCATGTGCACTTCAGCATAAACATGGATATGATTTAGCTGCTTCGAGAAGGTTTTCGAATGGCTGATGTCTGTTCTTGAATTGAGTTTTTTACTGCAGGTTATGACTTTTCTAATAGGTTGAATTTAGGATAAAGTTCTGTACTGTATCTTAGGCATATTTACGCCATGGTTAGGAATATTTGCAGTCAAATGCTTTGCACGATGCATCTGTAAGTACGATTATTTTTCATGTCGGAGTTTTCACACAATTGTTCCAGAGAGTTTATGCACCAGAATCGGTTTTCAGTTTTGACCGAGTTATTGTGAAGAGACTTAAGAAATGTGTACGTTTCGTTAACAGTATGGCGGCGTGAGCCATGAAGATGTTCCGTCAACATTCGCAAAGCAGATTTGTGAATCGTCGTTGAAGAGTAAGCGACAATTTTACAGTATTTACTTATTGGTACATGTTTCATACATCCGGGCTTTAGAGGCTACAATGCTGGTTAAAGTTTTGTATGTGATTGTGAATGCCAAGAAAATGTAACTCTTGTTTTTATATCACTAAAATCAAGTAGCTAATCAATTGTGTTTCCACTGTGTAACTGATATTCATGAAGTCTACAGTTGATTTGCAAAACTGTAGAGCAATAAAAACTCAATCTGTTAACCATTCTAAACCTGGACGGTTCTATCCATGACCTTGGTCATTCGGCTCATCATCCGTGAATGTCTGAAACTCGGAGCGTGGAATCTTTAACTCTGCATGATAATAAGCTGAGACGAAATTTAATGGTGCCCTTTGAACACCTTTCGAACTCTTGAAATATACATTTTTGCTTGAGATTTAGTCACGTTACATTATTACATATCCTGCCTATTATCGTGTTTAAAGCAGCCCACTTCTGTATGCACTCTTCTGTTTTCAGTATCAGTGTGCTCTTTGGTGTACCTGTAATTGAAAATTAGCATCGATGTGAAGAGTTTGGGGCTACAACCCTCCTAGTGAACACGTCTAGAAGTACTCTAGATTCTTGTCTTTTTCCTTTTTGTAGGGGGCAACTGCAAAGAACTCCGAGATGATTTCTAGAGGAAGACCCTTGGTTTCTGGAACTTTCAGAAATACAAAGATCCAAGCAGCTACAGTGGCAACAGACAGAAGACTGAACACTCCCGCGAGGCCTATTTGCTTACTGACAAGAGGGAAAGAGTATGTTACAAGAATATTGCTGCACCACATGGCAGCAGCGCAGATGCCGATGCAAACGCCACGAACGCTTGTTGGAAAAACTTCGGAGCACAGGATGTTGGGAACAGGACCAAATCCTGAGATCAAGACAAGTTGTACAGATCAGCATTTCCTGAGGCAGAATTTCGTGAAAAACGGGCTTCAAATCATTGAAAATGATGCAAATGTGCAGACGAATGATGAGTTGTTGGATACTCGCCACATAAAATACTGAGCCGGGGATAGACTACGAAACGTAACTTAGAAAAGGGAAACAGTAGACTACGTTACCTGCAACGAAGGAGCAGATGAAGATGGTGACAAATATAAACGAAATAGCTGAAGCCATTAGGCCTGTGGGGAGGAACATATTAGCCAGTACAAGAGCTACAAGAGAGATGATAAGAATTGGAATCGTTGCCAACAGCAATTGCCTGCGCACGCACAAGCCACGCAAATTCGAAATATGAACTGTTTAAATATTAAATATTAAATATGAACTGTTTACTCGGCAATTGTTGGGTACAAAATAAATCACCATAATGTCCATACCAAACCAGGTCAGGATTTCTACAGAGGAAACAATCTAACATAAAAGAAAACGAATAAACTGTTGACGAAAGTATACAGATAGATTATTCACATTTTCAGTTCCTTCTCGACTTGGAGCTCGGAACTGAAATTTGGAACAGGATCACACTTCAAATTGGCAAAGCAAAAGCAACATTACACACCTGCGGCCTGATGAGTCCACATGCCGCATTGCTATCAAAATGCATGGCAGCATGAGTAAGCATGTGACGCCACTTGCCAAAATAGAAGCCGATTCACCTTCAATTCCAATTTTTGCAAGCAAGGCTCCAGTTCCCAATTCCATCAGAATTTGAGGAGTGAAATATAGGACAGCACTGATACCGCTAACCTGCATTTGCAAGAAATAAGTAAACAAATAAAGTTTGTTGCAAATCTGTATAAACCAGGCGATACTGTCACAATGATTAGCTCAAAATTCCTTGTGCGTTTGATGTTAGAAACACACAAGTAGCCAATGAAAGGCTTCAGGATCAAAGATTTCAAACGATCGAAAAACGCACCTGCTGCAATATTTGAAGGCCTACTCCAACAATAAGTGCACGACGAACGCCGGCTTGCTTCAAGTATGAACGTGAACTTCCGTGCTTGGCAATCTCAGCAGGATTGAGCATGGCAGGTCCCACTGGATGCTCTTTTAGCAGCTCAGGGTTAAGGGCCGTTTTTGCCACGAGCACAGCAGCCTGAAACGTATACAACTATCAGTACTGCTGCTACTTAGATCCCTAGGGATAAAGTTCAGTGTTGCTTCCAATGGTGAAGTTCAATTGAGGAAAATAAGGCCCCGATCTGTGTTCTTGTTCGATCAGTTCTGATTTGAAGACTCATACTTGATAAGTGAAGGACTCACAAATAAAGTAAGTATAACTGAAGATTCATCAATTCAATCAACATGAGAAAATAAGTGCAAAAGGTTGGCAGAAGGGATTTACCGGAAACGATTCACAATCACCACCTATTCCATACCCAGACAGCGCATGCGTAGTTATATTGGACAAATCACCAGCTTCACTTTTCAAAAACACCCTCCTCAGTGAACCATCTTCGCCATCCCTCTGCCATGCTAGCTGCCAACCTCCTCCTACACCTACAGTTCCTAGAGCCTCTGCAATTGTATCGTCGTATGTGCTTCTTGTTGAGCTTTGCCTCGACATTGTAGGAGCGAAGAAACCGTATGCCAGCCTGCAGAGAGAATTAATCAAAACTATCAAAACCAGGTGGAAGAAAAGATCAAGCGATACTCTAGTCACTGTTAGAAGCGAAGTACATGCTCTTGGAAAACGAACTGATTGCACGTACCGGCTGCGTGGAGTAAGATTGCCATATCTGCCAGTTCCATAGGCACTACCGCCGATAAGCGGAAGCTGCAACGAGTCATCATTATCCCGGCTCTCCACCATACCCATGTCAGTTTCAGAGTAATAGCCCTGCGCTCCATACCTCGGCGTCCTAGGAGCTTCTTCGTCCCACCGCCGATCGTGTTTGTATTCATCGTCATAGACATCCCGTGAGGTCATATAATCATAGTTATTCATCTGGAAATTCCCCAACAATGCAACTGTTGTATCTAACTTTGGAAGTACGCTCTGGAAATCATGACTGCCGGTCCGCGCTAGTCCGCCATGACCCCAGTCATCGACAATGGGAGTAGCCACCCAACTAACACCTTCGTCAGCAGCGAATAGCTTTATCAAGTTGTCTTCCATATAATGCTCATATTCGTCTCCGCCAGCTGGTTTGATAAGCCATTCCTCGAGGCGGGATTCGGTGACAACCCCTAGACCCTCGACCAGCAATGCGAGCTCGGCTGCACAGAGACGAGAACAACGTTTGGTCAGAACATGTGCATGTGTTTCGTTTTACCATTACAGTTGTGAAATGATTCGCAAAACTTCACAAGTTGGGGGAAAGCTTAACAAACCTGACACGTCCTCTTGATTACGGAGATTTTGCAGCACCACTTTTGCTTCGTACATGCGTCCCTTGCTTACGAGCCACCGAGGAGACTCCGACAGAACAAAGAGACAGAACAAAAAGTAGATTAAAGAGGGTACACCCAAAGCGCCCAGCATGATCCTCCAGTTGGGATTGACTTGCAGTGACAAGTAGAAGTCCATTGCATAGGCCAAGAAAAGCCCTAGGGATCCCAAGAGCTGGGGAAGCGTTCCAAGTCGGCCACGCATTTCGGCTGGTGCAGACTCTGATATCAAAATTGGTGAAATTGTTGATGCCAATCCAACGGCTAACCCCACTATGACCCGGCTCAGGATCAGCACGTGCACGTTCGGAGACCACAGCATAATCGATGCTGCTATAGAATACAACACACTGGATATACATAGGATGAATCTCCGACCTAACCAGTCTGCAGCTGGGCCGGCCAAGCTTACACTGACTACAGCGCCTAAGAGTGTAGAGGCAACCACCAAACCCTCCAGTACAGGAGTTGCTTCTAAATGAAACTCGGGCTTAAGGAAAAGAAGCGCTCCTGCATATGCACAGCAATTTCTACATGATTACATAAACCAAAACATCGACAATCATGAAAAATTGAGGTTGTGAACCGCATGACATATGCCCCGTGTTTTACATATATTAAAAGGAAAGGGTTCTTACCAGCTATGGCGCCACCATCCCAGCCTTGAAGAAAATTTCCTATGGCAGCAACAGCTGCAGCGCCGGTTGCTCCTTTTACATTAAACCTCATTTTTCTTGCTGTGTTGATAGTATTGACAATATACACACCTTCAAATTGTAACAATCTCGTCAGCACAGGTGGGAATAGGGCATAAGCCGATATTTCATGTAGTTTTTCCTGGATTTGCTGCAAAAGGACTTTGCTACGTTGTAAAACTCAATGCGATCACTATAAATGAGAGTAGTCCGCTAGGAGAGTGATCTATCTATGTTATAGAGCTAGGTATGAATCTGTGGCCATTTCAGGAACCACAAGTCTCTTCAATCTCGAATATATCTGTACTATCTCAATATAGCCCGTGGCATCACAGCCCCGGATGCCATACAATGTTCAGTTTCGTACTGAGTAAGAAACTGGAATGGTTCAAAAATATGGCTCCCACTGAAATTACTCGAATACATGCATTACAACAAGAACCGAAATGTGTTTAGGCAAGCCCACATGCTACAGTAGCAGAACATCTACCAGAACAAAATTGTAGAGGCTCTAGTGTGCGTGACACAGAAATAGACAGTCACCTGATTCAGCACCGCAAGACGATTGGTTCCACCTCTTCAAGTTGCATGAGTTGTAAATCTAGATCTAGCAGAAGAAGTGAGACGATGAAAGGATGGAGAAAATGGGTTCAATAGTGTATTGAAGCGAGCATTCTATCCATAGCCACGGGGAAAGGACGGGTGATGAAAGCGATCACCGAGAAGGTCACCCACGAAGACTATGTACAGTATCCGCACAAGTGTATGAAAGTCCACACAAACAGACGGAACGAGGATATGAGCAGGTACAACTGCACCTCTTGCGCGCCCGTCGACATTAAGGTTGTATCACATCTCCTCCTAAATCAGAGCAATACACACAACCTTCAAGCCTACACATAGATTCTAATACGCCCAATCAAATGGCGAGTCGAAATCAAGGCAGAACGTCGTGAGGGATCTCAACAAATCACTTCCACAAGCAGCAAGCACACGCTCCAAACTCTCTCTCTCGCTCTCGCTCGGTCTGAAACCCACCCGTATTCAACGAAACCAGGCGAAGTCTACGGGACTGCTCTAAAAAAGCATCCCCCTTGCTCGGAAGCCCCGTGCATCCACCCCAGCACGATTCTAAAAAAACCGCTACAGTCAACTTGTCCACCCTACCCTGACACCTCCCACAAGAAATCCCAATTCTACACTCATTCCTCGATGCCCGATGCAACTGCCGGGACCTACACTGAATCAGCCCCACCCACCAACACCAACATCTCTGGATCGAACTCCTGCAAGCCTGGATCGACGCCCAAACTCATCGAACGAGCTCACACCACCTCCACCACTCCAGGCAGCCGCTCACCGATCGACCTCCTGGATCGCAGCCAAATGCGATCTCCACGCTGCTGGTACGAGATCAGGGCTCTGAAACGGAATTGGACGTTCGAGAGGGAGAGAGAAGTGCGTCTCTTGGACCGGAGTCTGTCTTGTAATGTCGTGGGCCGCGGTGGTTGCTCCTTACAGCGAAGAAGACCCGGCACACGTGGCTAGCACCGCCAGTCCCACCTGTTCCCGCATCCCTTCATCTTCACCCTCCCCTGGAATGGGACTTTTCTACTACTGCGTATTCGAATCCCACCCAGACTCTCTATTTCTTTTGCTTATTTTAACGCTGCGGAGATCGTCCTTCCCCGACATGTGTCTCGCTTCTCTGCATGTGCTTTCACCGTGACCCGTCCCACCCAGACCCCCTTCACATCACCATCTAGATCAATACTTCCCAGATCCGATGAGTATCTTCACGTTGCTGCGCCGATGAATACCGTCAATTCAAAAACAAGTTCGTCACTCGTCTTGCACAGTTCTTTACACTGTTCCTCCCTTTGGGCGAGTTCATTTTCCGGCGACTGCACTCATAGCTGCGAGGCGAGGTACATATCGACGTGATTCTGCACGACGACTGCAGTTCTCTTACATGTTTCGAGGTGCTCGCGACGAGCAGGATTTTGATACATATCTTGAAGGTGTCGTCGTCGATCCGACGAGGCGAGCGACCCCTTCAACGCATCACCGCAACGGCAAGACTATGTCTGGATGGGGCTAAAGCAGGCGAGCCTAGATCGAGGCTAGTGGATAGAACTGGATCAGAGAAATTTTAGAAGGTGGGAGCTGCTCGCAGGATTTGACTTGTGCCTACGAAAGCATGCTTTTGGCGAACGCCGAACCGGTGGACCTCTTCGCACATTCCAGTGTCTAAATATGGCACCAGGGTTCCCTTGGGGCTAATTACTTTTTCTTCACAGTCCCATTTGGCACTCCGATGAGCAATATTAGTAATGTTGTTGCTTTATTAGTGTCCCTGAATGGGCCTTCAGCGAGCGTTTTGCGACGAACTGGCCCTCTCATTCTTTTCATCGTTTGAGCTGTTGCTTCTCATCTCTTTACTTTGAACGAGGCTGTTTGTTTCCTCTCCCTTTAGTTTGATGTTCTCCGTTATGTTTCCTCTTTCATCTTCAAGTTTTCTATTAGGAATTTGACTTGGGAGTTTGGATGTTTCCCTCTACTGATTAATTGTGAGGATTATATCTTAAAACTGAGATCATTTGGACAATATTCATGCCAGGTTGGATTTAGGTCTAGTTGATAAGCGGTTGCAATTGAAAGATTGATCTTGGTACCCATCCTATAGTTTCGACTAATTATTTGTTTAAATCTCAAATTTTGATATTGATGATGTTCTATGACTTATTCTGTTGAGTGAGTGATAATTGAAACTTGGACAATGACACTTGTAAAACTAGATGAATTTTTATATAACTTTATTGATAAACTTTTCAAAATATAAAAAATCAGTTAATAAATAAATAAAATTCTATAAATATTTTTATTTTTTAAAATCTAATTATACATAAATTATTAGTTTGTAATAAAAATTAAAATATTATTTTATATTAAGATAAATAAATGTATGAATATATATATATATACAAAAAAGATACTAGTAGCACTAAATTTGTGTAATATAATGAAAAAGTACTACTTTAAATTATAAAAATATACTATATTTTAACCAAAAGTTATGAAATTTTGATTTCTAACCACAACTTATGTGATATTTTTATATTAGTGTTATCAAAGAGATAATGGTAACCTTTGCACATTTGTGTGTCTTAGAATCAACTCTTATTACTATTTAAATCAAAATCACAATCATATTTTAATTCTTATATTATTTTTTTAGCTTAATGATAAATTTAAGTTTATTAATATAGTAATTAAATCCTAAACATTATTATGAATATAAAAAAAAAATCATGACATTCAAAATATTAAGTCCAATTTGGTTTAAATAGAATGAATTTTTGTTTTTCTTGATATATATATATATATATATATAATCTTGATTTGGTTTAAAATTTCTTCCATTAAATTTATTAGATGCAATCAAAAGTTTTTTTATTTTTACAAAGTAACTAATTTAATCCAAATAAGTTTTCATGTAGATAATTTAAATGTGTATGATATAAAATAGTGGATATATATATGTTATGAATTTTAGAGATTATTGTCCTAATGTCTAACCACATTAAAATCAGAACATGCATTTAATATTTATATTTCTTATACGGTTTAAAACATTTTTTCTTGGTATAACAAAGAAAACCCATTTAGCAAGTTAAATGATTGTCAGCGTCGTTTGCAATGGGCTGAAGTAAATCAGAGTCCAGATTTTAGTTTGATTTCATTTGTTTTGTTTTGTACTTTTGTGCTCTTTGTGATCGGGGGATGGTGGGGACAGAGTGAGACTATGCTCGGACTATAAACATCACTAATGTAAAAATTTGTGTTCCTGTGAGCAATAATCATCTCTTTGTGAGGGCTGATTGTCTTTATATGGTGAAATTTTGCAAGCACACTTATTTGGATTGGTTTCAAACAAATGATGAAATTTGAGTGCATGTTGAATCACTAATTTCATATGGTGGTCATAACTAATATGTGCCAATCACATATTTTAAATGGTTCTAATACCCTCAGCCAATCAGTAATTTTTGTGGACAAACAGCAATCATTATATATATATATATATATATATATATATATTAAGCAAATAAAAATTAAAATATTTTTATGGTAAGACCTTGTTGCAGAATGATATCTTAAAATATAATATAGCATTATTATTATACCAAATTGAAATAGCAATATCGGTTTTAATAGTTGATGTGCTATACTAACTTAATCACTTAATAGTACATACTACTTTTTATACATGTGTTTTTTTTTAGCTTAAAAAGGTAGTTTTTAATATTTTAAATAATTGAATGCAATTTTTTTGTATCAAAATTTTGATATCATGTATTTTTTTATATTAAAATTTTATTGGATATACATTTTATTATTCAATTAAAATGTGTCTGGTGATGACAAAATATTTCATAATCTTAAGAAAACCTATGAAAAACTTTAAGAGATACCAAAATAACAATGAGGGTATCAAAATATCTCTACTCTGTATTTATTATTTTATTGAATTTACCATATTTTACATTCAAAAGCTCAATTAAATCATTATCAACTTATGTAATCAACTAACCTACGTAATCATTATAAACAATACTATATATGTATATATATATATATATATATATATACTTGATGTACTTTTACTTGCCCATATTTATCCATGATAAATTTATAAATTTAGAAGTGAAGATTATCAGCACAAATATGGATTCCTTTATCATTTATTGAAATTTCGATTCTAAAATTTTGGGGAGTTGACATTGGTACCACATTTCCTGCATATGACGAGTGTGGGTCACGAAAGCGAGCAGCCGAACCCATGACCGAGGGCTTCACGAGGGACCTATGCCCGCAGACGTTCGACACGATGCAATGCGGGGAGCATTCACTCGTTCTCGCAGACTGCCGTTGACAGATCTGTTGCGGCGTTCGGCAAGAGCTCAACCCACGATTTCGAGGTGAAGAAGCCACCTCTACGCGGCAGCAACTTGCAGCATCAAAATCCAGAGAGTCTGTCGATCCTAGCTTCTGGATTTCGTTCACTTGCCGATGAAGAAGGAACCTGAGACACGAACGATAACCCTCCCTGATTCCAGTTATTTGACGCCATGATCCAGCAGCTTAACAGCAATCTCCAACGAGGCTCTCGCAACGGGTCTCACTGCGGGATTCGGCACACAGTCATCGCCTCAAGTTTTGTATCAGTCAAGGGAATCATCGTGAAAGCAGAGATTGCACTCTTTTGGTCTCCCGTGTCACCGCAGAAGGGGATTCAAAACAGTCACACACACAGTTGAGTAAGGCCTGCGTGGATAGTTGCTCGATGCCAAAAATCTTGCAAGAGTTCAGGCGACTGGGTGAAATGCTACGTTTCCGAGACAAACTTCGAGTGCAGCATCGAAATATTGTGTCGATCCGTCGTGTTTCAGCACTGTCCGATGCGCACTCATCTTTAAGGCGCTCGGTATGAGATAAAGCATCTCAGAACACTAGAGTACAGTAAATATTTTAACGAGGATCGAGTCAGATTTGTGATGATGTACACAGTGATAAGATGCATGGCAGGCTCTGCATGCAGAACAGGTGGGGCGACGCCACCTTGTGTTACCTGCCACTTCGACGCTCGCCTCTTCTGATTGATTGCAAAAAATAAAAAAAGTTTACTTTCAAATGATGAAGTAAACTGGTGGGGGAGGGGGTCATGATTCCGGTTTGATAGTTTTATACATTTGCGGGGCGTGAAAGGATTCGTATATTCTACGGCATTGATACCACCCCCTCCCCGATATCAGTCTTCAGATGCGTGTAAGATTCAACGCTGGTAGGTTTAAAGGCACCGCGGATTGCTGAACTTGTTGATCCCTCACATTCCACGACGGACCTATTCAAGGTCAGTAACATGAATAAAGTAGGAAAATAACGTATCTGAAACGAAGACCGCTCTTCATTCCAACACGACATGAAATGCTCTAATTACTGTACATCTCTAAAATTTGTAGACCAGGGTATCGGAGGAAACAAAAATTGCAGGTAAAAAATAAGTAATGAATAAGTGAATTGGATTGGTGACCACGGAGTCGTAAAACATCAACAGAAATCGACATTCCATAACTTTTCTACTTCAAGACTTGACAAACGGACACGTCGTCCCACAAAGCATGCTCATTGCCGATGTGAACCTAAATGTTGACAGTTCGCCTCTGCGAACCCAAATGGCGCCCCTTGTTTATATCCATCACGGTTTTTTAAGAAGAAAACGAAGAGGAAGGGCCCTTCTTTTGCGCCCGAAGATTGCATCGGCAACGCAAGTGGGCTTGGGAGGACGCCCCGCCTTAAATTGGGTCGTTTTTGTGAAGAAACCAACTAGTCAAGGAATGTCAGAGTGGATGCTTTTGAGACACCGCCACATTCATGAGCCTATCATGGAGAAGTCACTGAATTAGACCACCCACACTGATTGAGTCTTTCTTCACCGAGATCCAGCCTGCTCTTACTCCCCAACGGCACACACTGTCAACAAATATATTTTGCTTTCAACTCTCTAAGCATGTTGGCTGATGCAGAAAGCCAACTTTTCACGTCTTTATTCTCTTGAATCCAAATTGTATTCGACAATGAAACAGCCAAGGTCTATGTCTTTTTAAAATCGTATGTTACATTTCTGCACATCATTTACATAGAGAATTAAAAAAGTAAACAAATGAAGTTATAATTTCAACTGTCAGCATTATTGGTAAAAAAATGAGAGTGAGGGAGAGAGAGAGAAAACGAAAAAGAAAAAGAGAATAAAATGAATAAAGAGTTGGAGCATTGCAGTTCACAGAATGATTGTTTTCTGAAGCCTATATTACAGTGATGTCATGGTGTGAAAGGCAAGGTAACAAACTGCACATTCCAATCAGAATTAGTACTGATTGATTACATCAAATAACATTCAATGCTATTTTAAAATATCAGAGTATATTCGTAACATAGTACCTGTTTTTTAATGTAGACAAGTCAGTAGTATAATTAATTCTTAGTCGTGGAAATTAGTAACACAAGAGAAAATTTCACTGCGATTGGTTTTTGTTTTGTGAATATCAAATTCCAAGATAGAGGTGCTGCATATAATTGACTGATATTTTTAGAAATAGTTTTACCGAAGTTGATCATATAAAAGAAGCAGTCTGCATGTAACTGTGACAATAGGGTTTGGGATGTGTGTACGGATAAGAAATGGGTTCAACACAAATATTGTGCTAGCCAATAAGATCATAGAGGAGCCTAACTTATAGGGCTAGCAGGGGTGTTTCCCTCATATTATTTTAATATTAAAAATGCCTAGCACAACGGCCTGTCCATTTGCTTGATACATGTACATATTATGTACCTTGTGGATGACTTTCATCTCACAACCAACTTGTGCCGTCACTAGGTTGCAATTTGTTGAGAACTCATGTCCACTTTTAATGGAAGTATGCCTTATTATGTGTTGAAAACTCATGCTTCATTAGTTAATCTTGATTGGCTAAGACATCAATCACAACTTGCCAAATTATTAGTAGAGACACCAAGTAATACATGATTTTGGTAGATATAGGAATTCAAAGTTTTTTGGTGGAATACAAAACCTTATCAACAAGTATTAGGAAGATGAGTAGTTTTGATGGCAGTTGAAAATATCCTAAGTTAGTGTATTTAATAGTCTCTTTGAAGATCATTTGGCTATGATAAAAGATAAAGAAGACTATTTTATATCATTAAAAAATTTAAAACAATCCTCACCTATATTAAGCAATAGAAATCTATACCAATAAATTTTAGACATGCTTTACAAAAAAAAAAAAAAAAAAAAAAAAAAAAATTTGTCAAATGTAGAAATTAGCAAATGCGATCCACTTTTTAGATCTTTATGAGTCATTAATCAACTCACTAATTGTTTTAGGAAAAAAAGATGTATTTAGAGTGCTTAAAATCATAATATATGTTGAATAGTATAAAAATCCTTAGACAAATAAAAAAAATAGAATATTAGTTATAAAAATAAAATCTTAGTAAGTCTTGGAGGTAATTATTTTAGTTGATTTAGTATTCTTACTTATTATTGAGTATTAAGGATTATTTATTAATTTTAATATTTATATTGGCCTTATATTTATATATATTATTTATAAAAAAACATAAATATTATTTAATAGTTAGAAGAAGTTGCTAGTCCTCCTATTTTCTATTAATTGATTAATTTATAATTTCTTTAGGTTTTTTTTATAAATTCTTAAAACTTCTTTTGGATTGAATTAAAAATTGATTAAAATTGTTATAATTTAATTGATTTTTTAAAGATTTTATTAGAATTGTTAAGATTAGCTTATTACAAGCTTTATTTTTTCTTCCACAATTAGATATCTACTACATTCTTAAATAGACTTCATATAATATGACATCATAAGACCACCAATTCTAATATTAGTTCTATTTTTTCAACTCAATTGTATTGTTTCTTCCAAAAATGTATCTTTATAGGATCCTAGATTGCACTTGAGTAGATTTAAGATATTGATCATCAATTGATTGTTAACAAATGTTGTAATGTAATAGTGATATCTCTAACCATTACTAAGCTCTTAGACTTGTACATTATTCTAGCTAATTTTTAAATAACTTTAGGGAACAATATCACATATCTCTTTTTAAGAACAATAGCAATAAATATAAAAATTATTTGATTCAATATTATGATAGATGCCATCATTAGTATTGATAATAAGATTTTTCTTTGGCTAGATTGAATGATCAAAATATCGTAACTACTAAATATTGCTCATGAATACATTTTTAACAATCCATCTAATAATGTTATTTAAGTGATTTCACTTTTTATTATAACTATAGACCTAAGAGTAGTATTTGCTTCTACTTAGTTTTTTTTGTAGTAACTAATAATATCCTCTCTAATTGATCAATTTTTTATAACTTTTATTCATTTGGTAGCCAATTATACATTTGAATATTTTCAAAAAAAGGCTAAAAGATCCAACCTCCAATACTAGCTAATAAGATCTCAATTTTTATTTGTATAGTTGTTGCATTTACAATGCTTTCATTTTCACAATACATTGACTCCATCAACATTGCTATTGATTATTCCATTCAATATTGTCTAAAATGATAATCATGGTAGCATCTTTGTAAATAGAATTGTGTAATGGTGACTTATAAAATTTATAATTAATGTTATTATTGAAAAATCATTGATATGAAAGTCAATTCTTTAGTTGCTCCAATATAGATCTAAGTACATCAAATCATGGCTCATATAATTATAATTTCTACTAAAATTGTACTTCAATTTTTTTTTTTTTGTATTTTTTGTATTTTTTTTTAATTTTATGATGATTGAATAAGTTAAATTATGATTTATATAAGAAAAATCTAATTTTTTAGAATTTTGAGGATTATAACCTTTGAAGGTGTAAATCTAAGCCTAATTCTTTGAATTGGATTAATTTGGACCAAAGTAATAAGATTTAGAAAATTAGAATAATAATTTAGTTAGTTTTAATAATTTAGAGGTTATTAGTCATTTCCATAAGAGTCAATTGAGAACCTATGAATTCACCTATAATCATCTCATATGATTTAAAATGAATCAAAATTATAATTTTTTAAAAGATTTTAGTGAAGTTTAGTAATAGCAATTTTGAAGTTTTTCTCCAAATTCAATAAATTCAAGCAGCAAAGTAGTTTTTTTAATTGATGAAAGCCTTTCAAATGCAATGATAGCATCAAATTCAATTTATGGAGTGAAACAAATAAGATCAATACTTTTTCTATCAAAATACAAGTGGAGCCATGAAGATATCATTTTTGAAGAAGTTTTGAATAATTGCTAAAATCTTTGGAGGTAAATATCTTTATAAAAATTACTTATGACCATGAATAGAGGCATGTAAATAGTGGATCCTAGCATGAAAAGGTATTTCAAATACAATGGTTACGCTAGATTTATCAACAAGTGTTTTTTTGACTTCTTACAATAGCCATCAGTCTTGGTAATAAAATTAGCTCTTGGATGAATGAAGGCAATAAATCTAGATTAGGGATCTTAGAAATCAAGGGTGGAGATTTTGCCACCTCCTATGAGCCTTCACTCACTTGTATAAGATGGTTTGGTTGCCCAAGATGTCTTTCTCTCTTTTGTTTTAGTGAAGGGCAAAGCCATGCCAAATTTTGGCCTCAAATCCTAACTCTAATTTCATTTGAATTCTAGATCTAATTTTTTACTTTGTAAATGTGTAGAAGCATCGATTTTATGTGTGGGTGGTGCTTGTTGTGGTTTAGAAGGCACTCCATTAGAATTAGTGGTTCTCAAACACTATAAGAGTCAAAGGGATTTGAAGGGCTTTGGATTTTCCTCAATCAGTCTATTATTTTTATGATTTTGAAAGAGAATCTTTTTTGAACACATATCCCTTGTTGTCATCTTCTCAACGAGCTAAGGCTCACTTGATTTGAAGTTAGAACGAATTTTTGGTGAATTTTTGAGTATAAGAGGATCGACTGCCTTGGCAGTTTGGATTACTCAATTTTGAAAAGGCAATCCTTAGTATATTATGATTGTATTATTCTAAAATTTCAAGAAAAACAAGGTTTATAAGCTGAGATACCAAAGGCACAAATTTCATAGAAATTGAAGTCAATTTTGAATTTTTGATAAATTTCCAAGTGAAAGAGGATAGGCTACCAATTACTCATCTTTGAAGGGGCATTTCTCGTGGCTTAAGTATTGGATTGCTACAAAGATATTTAAAATAAGAGTTTTAATTTTAATTTTGAATTTTAATTTTGAATTTGAATTTTTGGCAAATTTGGAATAAAAGAAGGTCTATTATCCTCAAGTAGAGCACGGTTGATGTTAGTTCTTTCCATCTTTATCTTTTTTTTTTTTTTTTTTTTTTTTTTATACTTCACCTTCTAACTTTTGACTTAACCTTAATTCAAATTTTAACTTCCAACTTTTAACTTTTAATTTTTTTTAATTTTTAATTTTTACTTTTATCTAATTTTTTAAATTTTTATTTTACTTTTACTTCCATTTTTATTTTACTTTTATTTTGCTTCTACTTCCACTTTTACTTTAATTTCATTTTATTTATCTTTTACATGCATGATAATTTTTATATACTAAAATAAATCAATAAATTATTATTATTATTATAATTTATATTTATATAAATATATATTAAAATTAATTCATTTATTCTAATATAAATATTTATTAATTTTAATATATATTTATAAATATATATATATATATAAATATAAAAATAAATTTAATTTAACTTTTTTTAAAATAAAAATAATAAAAGAATAAAAGAAACATCAATAAATTATAACAATAATAATAATAAACTATCGATTAATATTTGTAACTAGTACTTAAAAGGCAGTAAGTTAAATTGAATTACAAACACATACAATTGAATTAATTAAGAAATTGTACAATTAGAAGTTCTCCATTCTATCTCTCAAATGTATTGTATAGTACTAGTTTTATATAGTGGTGGAATTTGAATTCAAATCCACTCTAATAGGTGATGTATTCTAATTCCCATCTATTAATTAACTTATGAATTGATTACCTTAATGCTTCCTATTACTACTTATTTGAAATTCTTTTAGTCTTCTATTTAACTAAATGTCACACTTACACATCTACAACATCATGTAAGCCACTTAATAAATAAAAATCATAAACTTAATCAAAAGAAAATTTTTATATGAAGTTTAATTTTTTTTAATAATAGTTTTTTTTTTTTTTTTTTTTTTTTTTTTTTTTTTTTTTATCTTATATTAATTATCATTGAAATATAAAAAATTATTTGATTAAAATTTTTCATTTTTAAATAAGTTTTTATCTATAAATAAAAAATCATCCAATCTTAATCTATTTTCTTCTATAAATTATCATCTACTTTAATTGAAGTTCATATTTGATTTAATTTTATCTAACATCAAATATTTTTATTCAAAATCATACTTTGGTCAAATTATACTTTGGTCAAATCCTCATTGCTCTTAATCTTAATAAAATATTATTTGAACATACTTGCTTTTGGCTTGCAAAATCTCACCAAATGTAAGGAAGTCAAAACTATCTATGTAGTAGTCCAAACTCTACTTAATAGTGACTTTTTTGAGCTTGGTACATTTTTGTATTTTTATTATAAACTTATAAGGAAAATCTTAGATGTAATCTTTGCAAATTGATAATCCTTCAAACTCAAGAACCTTAGAGTAGAAAAATAATGGATTCTCCTTGTAATGTAATTGCAGTTGTTGTGTAACTAGGTGTCATCGAGCAACAACATTGGTTTATACTAAAATCAATGCCAAAGCCAAAGTCGAGCCTTGATGAGTTGAAAAGCACTCTACTTACATGACATGAACTATTCAACATCTACTTGGGATGCTCTAATCAACATCAAATATAACCTATTATTGCTTGATTTCTCCTAAAATCTACTATTCTTTTAAAAAAATCATAGAATAAGAAAATATTAGCATTGCCACAACTTTAAGTAATTCATCCGAGCCACTAAAATAAAAAATACATTATGCTATGTGGAATGTATCTACCAAACTGCTTTTTCTCTATTGAATTGCAATACAAACCATGAATTGTCACTACTTCATTGATAATACAATTGTAGTCCATTATTTGATTAAAAAATAACTATAACAAGGATCCTTCTACATTCTACCATTGTCGAATTATATGTGTTTTTGCTTGAGAATGTACCAAATGCTTAATTATGGATGGTAAGTAAAAATATAAGAAAAATCTTATTAATTCTAATAGAATATTAAATAACCTAAAGTACACCTTAATAATCTTGATTGAATTTTGATCAATCCAAAATAAATTTAAAAAAAGTTATAAAGAAATACAAAGGAGTTCCAAACAAATTTAGAAGAAAAATAATAAGAAATCTTTAAGAAATATAAAAATAAACCTTTAAAAATGACAATAATCTTAAAAAATTACTAGAAATAGAAATCTTAAAAAAAAAAAAATCCTAAAAATACTAAAAATAGAAATCCTAATATAATCTTAATTGAATTTTAATCAAATTTCAGATCAAATCCTAAGTCAATTCTTAATTAAAACCTTAATTGAATTTTAATCAAATCCTAGGTCAACCTTACATCTAGTCCTAATTAAAATCCTAATGAAATCCTAAACCTTAGAAAAATCCTTGATTAGTTCTAAACCAAATCCTAAGCAAATCCCAAACAAAATCCAAAATAAATCCTAATCAAACCTTAGATTTTAAACAAATTCTTAATAAATTCTATAGCAAATGGAATCTCAAAAATTAATAATCAAACTATTACTATCAATTCAAATTTTTTACACTTTTTAATATTTTAGTTAAAAATAAGCAAAAAATAAATAAAATAAATTATACGTATTAATTGAAAGAAAAGCAAGATAATCTAATCAGATGTTAAGCAGCCTTCTACTCCAATCTAAATGCTAAACTTCCAGTACCAATATCTCTTTCTTGAATTATTGAATTGCTTCTTACTTTCATCTAAAATGTTGAAAATCAAGTCTAGTATCTATACAAAAAAATTTACTTCAATCCAATCAATAGATTGCTGAAGATCTTAGAATTACTCATTAATCTTCAACTCCAATTTTTGTAACCTTAACCCATAAAAACCTTCATACACTTTGATCTAATTGATTGATTGCCTTCAAAATTCGTACACATATTAAAAACTAGAACACCAACATACTATCCAAAATTTACCTATATACATACCACAAAACTCAAGAAATCATCAAATCTATAAATATAATTTTATTTTCGAAAAATCTAAATCAATCAAAAATATCAATAATTTTAAAAATTCCTCAAAAATTCCTCAAAAATTCAATGTTGATTCAATTGACATAAAATCAATGCTTAAAAATCTCTCTTCAAGTTTGCTCTTAAATCTTACTCTTTGATCTATCAAAGAAACTTAAAGTCAATGTAGATGCGTAATTTTATACCTTAGAGTTTGATTTTGACCTAAGTTAATAATTGGTCCTCTCTAAGTATCAATTTTTGGCTTCTTGAAGTAAATTTTGCTAAAATATATTTTTAATTTCTTCTTATATATATATCTATATTATTTTTTTATCTTTTTTACTTTGATTTTACTCATTTATATAAAATAGATAGAAATTAAAAAAAAAAAAAAAGTGGGATCTAGTCGGATCCCTATTAGTAATGCATCTACCTCAAAGGAAGGTCAGCAAGTTAGCCAACAATTAGAAGCTTGATATCCATGGATGCCTTTTAGCCTAGCACACATATTAAGGATCTATCTTGATATATAAACCCTCAAATAATACTACCTTATATATTGGCCATATTCTATTGTTATATTACATGTTGTCTTGTTTTGAAATGCACTAAATATTTGGCTGTAGAAGGTAAAGTTTTCTTTTATAAGTATCTCAAAAATCCTAATTAGCTTCACCTATATAAGGAGAATGCAATTCAAATTTTAATTCAAAAGTACTTAAAATCAATACAAAGTACTAAAAAACATTCTTCTTAGTAACCTCAATCATATATATTTTCCAATTGCATTATTACTTTCATAATTAAGAAATTTCAATTTATCTTTGCAAGCCTTAATCCTTGTCAATGAAATTTAGCAAGCTATAATTTCTAATTTGAATATCTACTTAGTGTAAAATTTGGCATTAAAATGTCACTATAAGTCTTCTATAAGCTTTAAAAAATTTAGCCCAATTCAACTTATAAATTATAAGAAAACATCCATAAAATTATATTCATGTTATTTGGCCAACAACTCAAAAGTTGATGCATATGTTTTAATAGTGATTTTTTCTTCTCCAATCATTAACTTCAGCTCAAAATTTATTTATGGCTTGGTCTTTAAGTGTCAAGGACAAGAACTCGATGAAAGCTAAAGAGTAAGTGAGACTTTTCTCAAAAAGAAATAGGACAAAATAGAAATATGTATATTAAGAAAGAAACTGGAATGGCTATTGCCAAAATACAAGAAAACTAGAGACCCTTGAAACTAGACTAGAAGCAAGAAAGGAGTTGACAAGAGTGAAGAGGGCTTCACTCTTGCCTCTATATATACTATCTAACTAGAAGCCACGTGGCGATGTTCTATAAGACCTCCAATATATGTTGACTTTCTAGGCCACATGCCTTTGCTTGCAAGGCAAGTTTTCTATGGATGGACCACGTAGTTAGCTTGTTCTTTAAGCTTCCAACATGTGTGGCACATGGCTAACTTGTTGACCAAGTTTCTAACCTAAAAGTCAACTATAGACTCCTATAAAGTCAAAGCAGCGTCTATGAAGCTTCTAAGAAGCTTCTCTAGAAGATATTACACAATTAACCTACTTTTATCTACTTTTACATACTTTTATCTATTCATATAGGTAATTATATGTATGTCCGTGACATTACCCCCCCTTCTAGGGACGAGTTCCACGAGGAGCGGTGATTATATATTGAGAAAATCTAATATGCGGCGAATTGTATTTGCTACATACTCTGATCTTTGTTCTCTTCGAAGATAGTTGATGGGTCCTCTTAGCCATCGATAGTGTCCCATTCCAGGGCGAGAAGACCACCCTGTTATTTGATCACTGTTGAGGCCTTCATAACTTCCTTCAAATAATACATTTGAAACACCATCAGGAGTCGTTCCTATCTCCAATAATATCACCAAACATCGAGAATCTCTTCCAAGGTCGTGATACCAAACGCGTTGTATCTCACCATCTATTCGAGGAAGAACATGTCGTTCTTGAGGATCTTCATCTCGGTTGCGTCGTCTTGAAGGTTGTGACAATCGTAATGTCTCATCCGGTAAGTCAGCAAACGAAGGTTCTTGAGTTGAATCCGCTGGTTGTTGGCTCTCCATCTAATTAGCGTCACAAATGCAAAGAAGTTACAAACAAGGATAGGAATTTGAATGTTATCTTGCCTCAATCTTGTCTCTTTTATAAGAGAGGTTTTCATCTTGGTTTTGATGGATGTCGTTGATGAAAAACTTTGACTTTAGCTGATGCATTTGCTAGATTCCTGGATGGCTCCCATGTGCGCTCACTAATATCATATCCGCGCCAATGAACAAGATATTCTAGCTTATTTCGGCACCGCCTTGAGTCTAATATCTCTTCCACCTCAAATTCTTCATTATTATCTACTTCTATAGGAGGCGGTGGCATTTGTCTTCTTCCTTGTATATCCACTGTCTTATATGGTTCAAGAAGAGACACGTGGAATACAGGATGGATCTTCATTGACTCCGGTAGATGTAACCGATATGCAACTGGGTTGATCTGTTCAGAAACAGAAAAGGGGCCAAGCCTACGATAGTCCAATTTGTCACAAGGTCGAGTGGTCTTGATATTGCGACGAAGTAGCCATACCTTATCACCCACGTTGAGTTGTGGTTGCTCTTTACGATATATATCTGCATTTATCTTTTGTCGTTCTTGAGCTTTCTTCAACTGCGCCTTCATTATTGCATGTAACTCTGACAACCGATTTGCCATATCTTCTGCTGCAGGATTATCAACTTTTGAAAAATCAAAAGTATCAAGTCGTGGATGATAGCCATAATTGGCAAAGAAAGGTGTTTGTTGCGTGGAGGAATGTACCGTATTATTATAAGCAAACTCTGCCAATGGCAGAAGGTTTGTCCAATCATCTTGTTGGTAGTTGATGGTACACCTTAAATACTGTTCCAAGACTTGGTTTACGCGCTCTGTTTGTCCATCAGTTTGAGGATGGAAAGCTGAAGATAGCTTTATGTCCACTTTTAAAATCTTGAAAAGAGTCCTCCAGAATCTCGACACAAATTGAGTTCCCCTATCCGATATGATATCTTTAGGTAATCCATGATAGCGATAGATATTATCAATGAAAAGCTTAGCTGTTTCTTCACCTGTGATAGATTTTGTACATGGCATAAAATGTGCCATCTTGGTGAAACGATCTACTATCACAAATATAGAATCATAAGATCTTGAGTTTGGAAGATCTGTGATGAAATCCATAGAAACAGAAGACCATGGTTGTTCTGGTATAGGTAATGGCTGAAGAAGTCCGTAAGGTCGATGTCGAGGAATTTTTGATCTTGAACAAATATCACATGATTGTACAAAGTCTTTGACTGACTTCCACATTTGTGGCCACCAAAAATCTCTTGATATGAGTTCCAGAGTCTTATTATATCCAAAGTGCCCTGCTGCTGGAAAGTCATGACGTGCTTGAAGAACACGCAAACGTGCTTTTCCTTCTGGAACATATAGGCGTCCTTCAAAATATAATAGATTATTCTTGAACTCGAACTTAGAAGAATCATGAGACTTGGAAGAATTATTCTCGATATCATGAACAAGAGGGTCTGAGGACATACTGGACTGGATTTGCTTGAGAAAAGTTGAATCAACAGTCAATGTTGATTTCACTGCTCGGAGATGAAATTGCTCCGGTTTCAAGAGGACCGTTCTTTGTTGCTCAAAAGCTGCATCTCCTTCTTTTGGTGCAAAATAAGAACGTCTAGACAGGGCATCGGACAAACCTTGTTGTTTTCCTGGCCGATAAGTGATAATGAAGTCGAATCTTGACAAAGACATACTCCAACGAGCTTGACGACGATTCAACACGCGTGCTGACATGAAATACTCGAGGTTCTTGTGATCTGTATACACAGTGACTGGACTAGAAGCGCCTTCTAGATAATGACGCCATTCTTGAAAGGAATCCACGATCGCAAGAAGTTCTTTATCGTGGATCTCATAATTGATCTCGGCTGCTGAGAATTTTCTTGAATGAAAAGCTATCGGATGAAGTTTGTCATCTGTTCCCATTTGTGATAAAACTGCACCCAAGGCAAAATCCGATGCGTCTGTTTCCATAAAAAATACCTTGGAAAAGTCAACACGATATAAGACTGGTGCAGAGACAAACGATGTCTTCAAGGCTTCAAATGCTGCTTCCGCTTCTTGATTCCATTGAAATTTATCTTTACTAGTCAAGCGTGTAAGTGGAGCTGCAACTCGTGAGAAGTCTTTGATGAAGATCCGATAGTAATTGGCAAATCCCAAGAAACATTGGACATCTCTTACAGTCTTTGGAATCTTCCAATCCATGATTGTTTGGACTTTCTTAGAATCCATCATGAGACCATCATTTGAAATGATGTATCCTAAAAAGTCAACTTGAGTAGTGTGAAATACACACTTTTCCATCTTGGCGTACAATCCTGCATCTCTAAGTTTTTGTAATACTTGACGAACATGTATTTCATGTTCTTCAACGTTCTTGGAATAGATCAGGATATCGTCTAGATAGCAGACGACAAAATTGTCTAAGAATTCACGAAATACATCATTCATGAGATGTTGAAAAGCAGCTGGTGCATTCGTGAGTCCAAAAGGCATGACATTGTATTCAAAGTGTCCGTACCTGGTTCGAAACGCAGTCTTCCATTCATCTCCTTCTTTGATCCGTACTAGATTATATGCTCCTCTTAGATCTATTTTTGTATAGATCTTAGCTTGATTTAACTGGTCAAGGAGTCCTGATATCAAAGGTAATGGATACCTGTTCTTGATTGTGATCTTGTTGAGTCCTCGATAGTCAACACACATTCGTAAAGATCCATCTTTTTTCTTTACGAATAAAATTGGAGCTCCTGCTGGAGATTTTGAATGACGTATGAAATTCTTCGCTAAATTCTCGTCAATATATGTTTTGAGTTCAGCCAACTCATCTTGCGATAAACTGTAAATTGGTCCAAATGGTGGCTGAGTTCCTTCCTTGAGATCGATTGAACAATCGTATGGGCGATGCTCAGGAAGAATATCTGCATTCTTTTTCTCGAAAACGTCTTGATAATCCTGATATTGACTTGGAATGCCACTTGAAGTCTTTACGCTTTCAGAAATAGGTGCAGCATAAATAGCAAAAGTTGATCCTTCTTTTGCTGCGTGTATAAATGCTTTTGCACCTATAAGTGCGGGTTTTACTATACTAGACTCATGGTTTTTTACTTGATTAATAGAACTGTTACTAATGCTCCGAGGAAAATCAAGTTTACGAGAAATCCAATCTATTCGAGGATTATACTTTTCTAACCATGATAAGCCTAAAATTACTGGATTAGAGGGAGATCTAATTATATTAAAAATTACGCAACTATTATGACCATTTATTACTACATCTACAGGAAGTGTTTCGTGAGTTACATCTCCAGAAGACAACGGACGACCATCTATAACTTCTACGTGTACAGGTTTAGTTTTTTGTATTAATGATATTCTATGACATCTAGCAAATTCTTCATCTAAAAAACAAGCTGAGGCTCCTGAATCTATCAAGGCAGAGGCTTTGTAATTATTAGGTCCTAAACGCACATCTATTATAAAACAAGGAGATGGTTCTGAGGAGAGGATAGGACCTTCATTAGAAGTTGTACAAGATTCCAGCCGCACGGTCCCTATTGTAGCTGGACGTACTCGTTTTCCGACATACTGTCTTCTTTCACAGTCGTACTCCTCATTTTGTAGTTACGTCGCTTCTTTGGACAATGTTGAGCAGTGTGCTTAGGTTCTCCACAATATAAGCACAATCCTTCTTGTCGACGACGAGACTTTTCTTGCTCAGTAAGAGGTTTGAAACGTACCGCATCAATTTGCATATCCTCTACTTCCGAAGGTATGTGTTGAGGAGACGTCGGTGTTGCCATTGAATTGTAGTAACGTTGAGGCCCACTTGTACGACTCTCGGATCGAAATTCAAAAAGTCGATTGTCGCACTTCACAGCAAAGTCAATTGCTTGACTCAATGTTTGAGGATCAGGTAAATTAAGCATCAATTTCTTTACCTCATATTGTAATCCGTAGAGAAATTGACTCACAAGTGCGGCATCATCCCACTTGATATCAGTTGCAAGTTGTCGAAATTGCGAAGCATATAATGTTACTGATCGATTGCCTTGTCGCAAAATACGGATCTTGTTGGTTGCAACACGAATTGCATCATGTTCTCCAAACATGGATCGAAACTCCGCCAAAAAAGCCTCCAGATTATCCAATATTGGATCTCGTCGTTCAAGAAAAGATGAAAACCATGACAATGCTGAACCTGAAAGAAGTGTACCAATGAATCTAACTTGTGACCCTGGAGTTGGATAGCTCTGGGGTTGAAGTTCAATTACTAGTTGGACCTGATTGATGAATCCTCGAAACTTGGATCTGGTACCATCAAACTTCTCGGGCAAGGCAACTCTCGGTTCTCTAACACTCGAAGGGTGTTCCATTCTGGGAGAAGGGACATGGTTTGGTGTAGATGTTGAAGCAGCCTCAATCATCTCTATATCTTCACTTCCTACCATTCTTGTTGCTCCTTGTGGTGGTAAATTGAGTTGATGCATCGCAAGCATTAACTCCCTCAATTGCTCTTGCATCTGTGCCATTGCACTCTTCATTTCAACAAGCTCTGCCATAGTAGCACTTAGAAAAGAGAAGATGTCTAATAACGCTCAAAACAAATAGAAGAGAGGAATTGATAACAAAGAAAATACTAAGAACAATATCAGTTTAAAAGAGGGTAATCCGCAACTTCTAATGTGCTTATGTCTTATCAAGAAAAAGGGGTAATCCACTCTTAATCAAGAAAAGACAAAGCTCTGATATTGTAAGTGTACTCTTGTCAATCTGTCAAGGACAAGAACTCGATGAAAGCTAAAGAGTAAGTGAGACTTTTCTCAAAAAGAAATAGGACAAAATAGAAATATGTATATTAAGAAAGAAACTGGAATGGCTATTGCCAAAATACAAGAAAACTAGAGACCCTTGAAACTAGACTAGAAGCAAGAAAGGAGTTGACAAGAGTGAAGAGGGCTTCACTCTTGCCTCTATATATACTATCTAACTAGAAGCCACGTGGCGATGTTCTATAAGACCTCCAATATATGTTGACTTTCTAGGCCACATGCCTTTGCTTGCAAGGCAAGTTTTCTATGGATGGACCACGTAGTTAGCTTGTTCTTTAAGCTTCCAACATGTGTGGCACATGGCTAACTTGTTGACCAAGTTTCTAACCTAAAAGTCAACTATAGACTCCTATAAAGTCAAAGCAGCGTCTATGAAGCTTCTAAGAAGCTTCTCTAGAAGATATTACACAATTAACCTACTTTTATCTACTTTTACATACTTTTATCTATTCATATAGGTAATTATATGTATGTCCGTGACATTAAGTCCTCTAACACTATGTTAAATTTCACTTTGTTCTAATAAGCAAATCTTTAGATATCATGAAAACTCTACTCAATCCCAAATTGCTAACTTTTTTGTGGAGACTTGATTTCCTATAGTTAAAGTATATTTAGAAGGTAATTTAATAGTTCAAGAAGGAGATCTTAGCACTAGAAGTTCAACATTTAGATTGGAGTAGGAAGCTAGCCAACATCCAAGGGGAATTTAGAATTGATCATCTATTTGGTAAATTTTATTTTCTTGAAATTATGTGTACTTGTTGCCAATTTATTTGTTGAAAGGTGTGTAAAATCTTAAGCAAGATCAATGGTAAAATTGATAAATATTGAGGTTCTAAACTACCTTAGAATTAGGTTAATTTGATTATGATTTGATTTAGGATTTAAAAATTTGTTAGGATTTAGGATTTATTTAGGATTTAATGAGGATTTGATTTAGAATATAATTAAAGACTATTAAAATTTTAAGTAAGACTAAAGTAAGATTTGGTTGAAATTTATTTGTAATATATTTTGGATTTTATTTTAATACTTCTTTTCAATTTCTTTTCAATTTTTTCATGCTTCTTTTGTAATTTTTTGAGCTTTTTTTGGATTATTTAAATCTTAATTAGCATTATTAAGATTTAATTGGAATTATTTATGATTCTATTACAATTAAAATCATGTTGTTGCAATATTCTTTCTACATTCTACAACCAAGTACTTGGTGCATTCTCAAGAAAGGCTTCATATAATATGTGACTAGGTTTTGTTCCATATTCTAGTTGTTGGTTTATAGTACCTAAGAAAAATAGATTATTGCATTTTATTCATGATATGCAGCCAATAAATACAGTAACTATTAAAATACAAGTATAGGATCTTTAATATATGAGTTTAAAGAAGTTTTTACAGGAAGGGTGATTTATTCAATTGATAATTTATATTTGGGTTATAATCAATTTCAACTTACATGTTGAAGTAGAGATTTAACAATAATGACAATACCACTTGGACTATTTAAAATGTGTACTCTTTTGTAAGATGCAACTAATTTAGTTGTATATACAATTATGAGGGACACGAATTGGAAGAAGATGTATAAATCTGAAAAATCTATGTAAAAAAAAAAGTGACAAAATAAAAATAAAATAGTATGTACATTAAAATGAAAGTAAAATAGCTAATTCCAAAAGACAAAAAAATTAGAGATTCTTAAATTTAGACTGAAAAGAAGAAAGGAATTGACAAGAGTGAAGAAGGTTTTATTCTTGCCTCTATATATACTATCTATATAGGATCTATGTGGCGACATTCTATAGGACCTTTAAAAATGTGTTGACTTTATATGACACATATTTTAACTTGCAAAGAAAGTTTTTTATATGGTTGCCACATAGTTAGCTTGTTTTATAAGCTACCAATATATATGGCACATGTGTAGCTTGTTGATCAAGTTTCTAACCTATCAATCAACTACAAACATATATAAAGTGAAAACATCATTTAAGAAGCTTCATAGAAACTTCTCTAGAAGGAATTATGAAATGATTTTACTTTTATCTAATTCTACCTATTTAAGTAATGATTACAATAGGTATAAATCCGTTGTTGTATTACATAGTTTTCTATCTGAGAATACACTAGGTACCTAGCTGTAGAGAGTTTAGTTTTAACTTATTGGCCAAGCTCTAATAAGTTATTTAATCTTAAAAGTAGAAGATAAATAAATACTATAATATCAAATAGATATTATATTAATAAATATTTTTATATTTAAGAAGATTTATATATAAGGCTTTCTAAAATATCTAGAAATTTTCTAACATTTTTGGCTATACGAAATCATAGCTAACCATTTGTTGGTAGATTAGGTTTTCAATAACTTCAAAGGAAATCCACAATCTCCTCTCAAAAGCTCATCTTTATACAAAAATTCAACCATAGCTCCATATATCCATCTTCAACATATATATAAAGTCTTGGCTCTCAAATACTCCTTTATTTTGTATAAAATTCTCAAGTTATAATAAAATCCCTTCAAAATATAATATTCATATAAAGGATTTCTTCTTTCTATACTTTAAAAATTCATATCACTTGGTCTAGCTATTCAGATTTTTCCTAATTCAAAAATATCATAGAATTCACCCTCAAACTTTATCTTACAAAAATTCAACCATAAATTCGCTACTCATTATCTAGCATCTTAAAATTCCTAGGAGATACTCTAAAACCCTAATTCACAAGTACCTAAGTAATATTTTCTTTGTATCTCAAAAATCCAAAATCCAAATATCACAAAACCTATGTATAAAATTTAGTAACATAAAAATATTCATTCTTAGAAATTCTTAAACAAAATCTTATCAAATTGCACAAGATATAGCTCAAAACACAACTACTAGCAATTTGGGTCACTTACAACTACTTAGATTCCAAATGCTGACTTCAACTTCTAATATCTCCTTCATCCTAGTTTAGAAATTATCAAAAAATATGCATAAAATATAGCCAAAAAAGTTTTCTTTTTAACCTTGACTGCTGATCCTTAGTTGCTTTCCGTACGCATGTATTATATCCAAAAGAGTGACAGTAAGTATAAAATCAACACTTCAACTTTGAGTACCTATATCTCTTTCATAAAAACTCTAAATGACTGAATATTTTCACCAAAACCATAGCCAAAAACTTGAACCTATAGACCTTAGCCTTTGATATTTGAATCCTTCCAAAAAACTAACCCTAATGTCTAATATGGCCTTAGGCAGCCTTGTTGAAGTCCATTGCTCATGATTTTTGACCAATGGGAATGAAAATTTATATCATCCATCTCTATTCATCCATATAGATGTCTTAAATTCTCTTTTTGATACCAAAATTCCTCTCCAACTCTTTTATTTATAAAATTTATACAATATATGTCCTAAATACCATATAAAAGAAAGAGTATAAGACTTTAAGGGTCACCAATATCTAACAAAAGTGATTCTAAGTATTCAAATTTACTACTAATAAGATCAACTTCAAAGTCACTATCAAAAGAAAATAAAGTTGTACAAATTCTAATAGTAATCATTTGAAACAACTTCTTCTTAAAGTAGTAATTTAACCACACTCTAAAACCAACTAAAATCTCGTAATATGGCTCTCACCATATTGCTAAGTAAATTGAATATTAAATATATAATTATATTATTTTCATATGGAAGCCTAACCATAATATGTCACTGTGATATTATCCTCCCTTCTAGGGATGAGTTCCATGAGAAGTAGTGATCATATATTGAGGAAGTTTAAGATATAATAAATTATATTTGCTACGTAATTTGATCTTTGTTTCTTTAGAAGGTAGTTGATAGATCATCTTAGCCATTAATAATATCCCATTCTAGGATGAGAAGATCACCTTGTGATTTGATCATTGTTGAAACCTACGTAACTTTCTTCAAAGAAAATATTTACAACACCATCAGGAGTTGTACCTACTTCCAATAAAATCACCAAACATCAAGAGTCTTTTTCTAGGTCATGATATCAAACATTGTTATACTGTAAATGCTTATAGTATGTAAAAATCAATTAAGACATATAATATGTTTGTAAGTCTTGATGTAGATTAGAGTGGTTACTAAATAAATTTAAAGAGAATTGATATAAGGAAATTTATTTATAGATTTATCTATTTTGATTATAGTGTTTATATTATGTAGGATTTAGATATCTAGTATAAAGCTTAAGAGAAGATTGGAGTTTAAAGATGAAAGTCTAAACTATTAGGAGGCTTATTGGGAGGGATGAAAGCAAGGCATGGTTAGATGAAGGCAGGGAATGGAGATCTTCATTCTTATTGGTCGAAGGCCATGCCCAATGGGTTTCAAGGAGGCTGCCCGAGGCCTTATTAGAGATTAGAATTTCTCTTTCAAAGTCATTTGAGCTTTGGAGGCTAGGATCAGCAAGTTCGAGATTTTGGGTATAATTTGGATGAAGAGTTTGTGTGATTTCAAGTTTTTGTGAAAGAGATATAGGTGTTCAAAATTAAGGTGTCAAATTTGTATCTACTATCACTCTTTGAAGCATAACATATGCGTACGGAGAGCAATGAAAGATCAGCAACTGAAGTTGGAGAGAACACTTTCTTGGCTACACTTTACATATACTATTTGATGAATTCCAAGTCTAAATGAAGGAGTTATAGGGTATTGAAGATAGCACATGTAATTCAAAGGCAATAAGTGAATCATTTTGTTGATAGGTATGGTTGAAGCCATATCTTGAGTTTCTAGATGAATTTTTGGCTCAAAATTTCCATAAGTGTGTGTTATTAAGTTAAGAAGCTATAGATTAGAGTTTTATGGTATTTGAGTACTTATTTTATGTGATATGAAGAAAATAGCATGCAAATGTATGTAAACTAGGGTTTAAAGCTATTAATAGGATTTTGGTGATATCTCAAGATCTGTAATGAACTTGTTGTTGAATTTTTTTGTGGTAGTTTTTGAAAGTATATCAGTACTTCATGTAAAATTTAGGATTTTTTGGACAGTCCAATCGTGAAATATGAGGTGTTGAAGTTCAAGAAACATTTCTCATAAGGATATATAAGGTTTTAAGATACTTTATCATACATTTGGGTGTTTTTTTGGTACTTGGGCTTTTGTATTGATGTAATTTTCTTAAAAGAGAAAATATTACATATATAAACTTGATACTTTTATATCTTAGACTTGATTGAGCATTTAGTGGTAGCTTGAAGCTAAGCACTTTGTTGAGGCAAACTCTCTCTATATTGACAGTGGTTGTGCTTCTTCTTGAAGGTCAATTGAGTAGTCATAGGAACAATGTTTTAGAAGAGTATCATCTTTCTTTTTTTCAAATATATCTTAAAATTTTTGATATTGGCTTGGAATACCATTTGAAGTCTTTGCACTATTAGAGATAGGTGTGGCATAAATGACACAAGGTGATTCTTCTTTTGGAACATGTAAGAAAGCTCTTGCATTTACAAACATAGGTTTAATTATACTAGACTTGTGATTTTTTACTTAATTAATTATACTTTTGATTATACTTTTAGAAAAGTCAAGAATACAAGAAATCTAATCTATTCAAGGGTTATATTTTCTAACCACGATAAGCTTAAAATGATTGGATTAGAAGGAGATCTAATGATGTTAAACACTACAAAGCTATTATAACTATTGGTTATAAGAAGGGTTTTGTAAGTAATATCTCTAGAAGACAATAGATGACCATCTATGACTTTTATATGAATAAGTTTAGTTTTCTTCACTAAAGATATGTTATAATTCTTTTAGCAAATTCTTCATCTAAGAAATATGCTGAGATTCTTGAATCTAATAAGCGAGAGGCTTTGTAATATTTAGGTCGTAAAATAATATTTAATGTAAAACAAGAAGACGGTTCTAAAGAGAGAATAGGACCTTTATTAGATATTGTATAAGGTTCTAGTTGCACAATCTCTATTGTAGCTCGATAAATTTATTTTTTAATATAATATCTTCTTTGAGATTTGTACTCTTTATTTTATAATTGCATCACTTCTTTGAATAATATTAAGCAATATGCTTAGACTCTCTTTAATATTAGCACAATCCTTCCTGATGGTGATGAATCTATTTTTACTTAGTAAGAGATTTGAAACGTATCACATCAATTTACACATCATCTACTTTCAAATGTATGTATTGAAGAGGCATTGGTATTGCTATTGAATTATAATAGCATTGAAGCCCATTTATTTGGCTCTCAAATCAAAATTCAAAAAGCTGATTATTGCACTTCATAGCAAAGTCAATTGCTTGATTTAATGTTTGACGATCAAGTAAGTTGAAAATTATTTTTTTTATTTTATATTTTAATCTATAGAAAAATTGGCTAATAAGTGCAATATCATCTCACTTGATATCAGTTGTAAATTATTAATATTATAAAGCATATAATGTTATAAATGGATTGCATTGTCATAAAATATGAATCTTATTTGTTGCAACATGAGTTGCATCATGTTCTCTATACATAGATCAAAACTCTTCCAAAAAAGCCTCCAAATTATCTAATATTAGATCTTGTCATTCAAAAAAAGATAAAAACCATGATAATATTAAACTTAAAAGAAGTGTACCAATGAATCTAACTTATGATCCTAGAATTAGATAACTTTGGAATTGAAATTCAATCGTAAGTTGTACTTGATTAATAAATCCTTGAAATTTAGATCTTATGCTAATAAACTTCTCAAACAAATCAACTATTGGTTTCTAATATAGAAAGGATGTTCCACTATAGGAAAAAGGATGTGATTCAATATAGATATTGAAGCGGTTTTAATCATGTCAATATCTTTAATTTTTTTATTTTTATTGCTCTAAGTAGCAATAAACTGAGCTAATGCATTGCAAGCATCAACACCTTCAATTGTTCTTGGATTTGTACCATTATACTCTTCATTTCAAGAAGCTTTGTTATGATGATACTTATAAAAAAGGTCTAATATTGCTTAAAGCAAACTAAAGAGAGGACTTGAGAATAAAGAAGATACTAAGAATAATATTAGTTTAGAAGAAGGTAATCTATAATTTTTAATATGCTTATGTTTTATACAAAAAAATAAATAATCCATTCTTAATCAAGAGAAGACAAAGCTCTAATATTATAAGTATACTCTTGTCAATTTTTCAAGGACATGAAATAGATAAAGATGCATAAACTTAAAAAATCTATGTCAAAAGAAAAGTGATAAAATAAAAATAAAATATTATGTACATTAAAATGAAATTAAAATAACTAATATCAAAAGACAAAGAAATTAGAGACTCTTGAATCTAGACTGAAAAGAAGAAAGGACTTGGCAAGAGTGAAGAAGGCTTTATTCTTGCTTCTATATATACTATCTACTTAGGATCTATGTGGCAACATTCTATAAGACCTCCAAAAAAATATTGATTTTATATGACACATATCTTGACTTGTAAGGCAAGTTTTTTATATGGCTCCCACATAATTAGCTTATTTTATAAGCTACCAATATATATGGCACATGAATATCTTGTTGATCAAGTTTCTAACCTATCAATTAACTACAAACATATATAAAGTCAAAAATTATCTAAGAAGCTTCTAAGAGGCTTTTTTAGAAGGTATTATGAAATGAATCTACTTTTACCTTATTCTACTTACTTAAGTAATGAGTAAGTATATATCTGTGATAATAATAAATGGAATGATTATTTTATTGAAAGACTTTATTTTTAAAAAAATTATGCCTTTTTTAGATGGTATTCCTAGCAAAGGATGTAATGAAGGAAAAAAAAATGAGACTTTTGATAAGAAGGGATGTTGCAAGAATAACGTTGATCATTGTAGAATAGGCAAATAAACTTTGTGATAAGTTACTGATTGGTTATTGATAACCTGGAGAATTAGATTGATAGTTAGGCAATTTAATTGGTAACAGTAGGTTGTTAGTGAAATAAATGGTTAAGAGTTTAAAGGATCATAACCTTTGGAATCTGCTAGCTGACGATCCATCTTTTGGGTAGGATAAAGAGGTTGAGAAAAGAGAGATTGGGGCCAGACTGTGATAGTCGTAAGCCAAGGCAAGCTTGGTGCTACCTCTTTTTGTTTCTTTGTTGTTGACGAATAATAGATAGTTTTTGAATACTGAGAAGTTAGTCTGGAGTGCCAAACTATGAGAGTCGTAAGCCAAGATATTGAGTTCTGTGTGATGAATTGAAAAATTGAATATAATAGGTAAGTTGGAGATCAGTAATTGAATATATATAAACTACAAAGAGAATAAGTGGGAGATGAACGAATAAGAATATGGAAGTATTGTTGAATTGATAGTCGTAGAATGGATTATGGATTGAATTAAGATAGAAGTAGTAAGCCTTGGTGTTTTGTAGTTTGATAATTGATTTCAAATAGCTAGAGTACAGTCAATTGTGACACTAACAAATCTAGTTCATATAACCAGTCTTTTTTTGTGTTCGAATCTACCTCTATTAATTCAATTGCTTTGATATATTGAAGCTTGAACACAACAAGAACAACATTTTGGCACTATTGCCGAGGAAATGATAATAATATGAAATGTTAGAAATTGATTGTATGGGAGATGGAATTATATATTGAATGAGAATGTGAAAAGAACTAATTTTAGGATTACAAATATGTGAGTTATAATTCAAGAAAATATTGATTTTATAAAGAAGAATGAAAGATTATAAGTAATAATCATGAAGGAGAGGATTATCAAAGAATTAATTGACAAGTGAAAGAAAGACAGGAGCAATTACACATAAGAAATCTCCTATGGGAATGACAAGAAGGAATTGTAGGTCTAAGTAAAACCAAATGAAGAAAAATTCAAATTCAAATAGCAAGGAAACGAGTTATAACACCAATGGCCGCGGGAGTACTAGAAGTACCAATTGCAGTACAAATAGAAGTAGTAGGAGACCGAACTACAAGTGTGGCACCATTACCTACTTTTAGTGGTTGGCCGGGCTCTGATCCCGATCACCATATATCTCAATTCTTGACAGCCTACATAGCTAATAATGGTAAAACTAAAGACATTTAGTTGAGATGGTTGTTAACAACTTTAAAAGATATAACTTTTGAATGATATAATTGACAACCAGTGGATAGATTTCTCAATTGGGAGACCATGAGGAATGCCTTCTTAATCCATTTTAGACCAATTGGATTTGAAGATCTGCTTAGAGAAAGTTTATGAATAGCAAGATATTTGCGGAAAAATCAGTAGAGTCTTATTATAGTTGGATTGCAGATATACTTTGTAAATGGTCAAATAATCAAATATCAGATACGTTTATATTGTCAATATTAATTAACGATTTGCATCCACTAGAATTAAAAATAGTTGTAAAAGAGGCTTGACTAGCTACGGTAGAAGCATCGTTGGTACGAGCAAAGATGTGGGAAGAATGTCATTATGACCAATTGTTAACAATGGAGGCCACGATGATTCCAAGTTCAAGAAGCCAACAAATACAACTAGAAAATGTATCAATGGATAATTATCCACTAATGACTAACTCCAACATAAAAAATGTTATATTGCAACAACCAATTAATACTATCCCACTTCAAGCAATAGCACCAATAACAATGACACATTATTTTACATCACCAATCTATCAATAACTGGAATTGTTCACAAATGTAATTATTAAAGATCCAAATAAAGCCTTGTTATTAAATCTAACGAAGAAGATGGAAGAATTGGCCGTAAATTTGGCTAAAGATAAGAAAAAATGACATAAGCCTTCTAATATGAAACCTAATGTATGGTATAATAATTGTAAGGGATAAGGTCATTTTGATACAAAATGTCCATCACCCAAACAAATGGGTGTTCAATGTATATTTTGTGGAGGAAAGCACCCTACCCAAAACTACTGGCATTTACAAAGACAACAACAATTCAGTAATCAGACCATGATTCTACCAACTTAATGGAAAGTCAATCAAATTTAAATGGAGAATACGTATGGATAGAATGGAAATCGATTTAATCGATAAAATCAAACATTCAATAACTTTTAAAGTTCGAATTTTAATCAAAGGTCTCTATCAAACCCCTAGAACTACAGAAAAGAGCAGCAGAGGTATCAGCAATATGCTCCACCGACGTCAGCGAACTAAATACCCTCAGTACCAATGGGACAATTAGGATCATTTTCTAATCCTACTTGGAACAAGCCTAGTAGATATATACCAGTGGAGACATCCAATATGCCAAATAGAGGTACAAGAAGACCACTTTGTTATTTTTGTTGTAGACAGATTGGTCATCATGCCAATAAATGTCCCAATCCCACAGCTAGTGACGATTATGCGCCAATGTGTGTGAATTACAAGTAGTCGGGATATACTTATCAGCAATGTAATACTCCATTCAATTTCAATTATCGAGATCAGTAGATCTAAAGCCAAGGAAAAATAGAGGAGATAAATCAAGGTCCTCAAGATTCACCAGTTCATCGAGTAGAAGTAGTCCAAGTTGTCCTTACAAGAAGTCAGCAAAAGGAGAAAGGACCAATTCAATATTTGGGTGATCCTGAAGCAAATGGCCAATTGGACCCAATTACGAGGCCATCCAATCTAAGTCCTAACATGGGTCCTTTACTCAGTATAAGACCTGAATCGGTTATACACCTTAATGAGGTACCGATTATGGAGGCTTTGGTTTTGTTTCAAGGCGTTTCGTTCTCAACATAGTTTTGAGAAACGTCCTTTTCATTGAAAGATCTTCTCAGAATCATGAATTCTAAGGAACCAATATCAACCCAATTGGAAGAACAATCTTATCCGTTGAAAGAATCAATTTTACAAGCTCTATCAAATTTAGTTCCAGTAGCTTTACCAATTTCCAATATAGAGAATACCAATTTACCTACATCGATGTCTAGGACTGGGAAGAAGAAATGGACATTGGAAATTACCACTAATACAAACCATATGATATTCTAAAAGATTTGGACACCATACAGCCCACGATCTCTATGAAGAAATTATTGGTTGTAGCACCTTAATGCCGAACTATCTTGAATTCTTCATTAATTCGTCGCAGATCTCAAAATAAAGAAATCTGAGAAGTAAGTTTGAATCCCAATTTCAGTGCATCAACGATTGATGTTTCAATTAATGGAGTGTTACTATCGGGAGTGCAAGTAGATAGAGGATCTAGTGTAAATCTTATGAATGTTGCTACAATAGAGCAATTAAATTTGGATCACTTATTGCCTACTACAATGGTTTTGAGAATGGCTCACTCTAATTGAATTAAACTTATGGGTATTTTACGAAGTATTGATATAGTAATTGTGGAGATTACCTAAAAAATTGATTATATTGTTTTTCGATTGCGAAGCTCTATATTGTCATATCCAATTTTATTGGGACAATCATGGTTGTATCAAGTTAAAGTTCGAAATGATTGGGGTCGTGGTACATTGATAATTGAAAAAGGTAATGATAAAATTGTGCTTCAAATGTATCTTGTCCAATATCATGGAAAAACTCAATTGGCAAGTTCAAAATTCATGTCGGATTGTGAAGATGAGTCTACAGAAGAAGAAATTGGTGCACTTGACCCAATTTATGCTAATACAAGGTAAGTTATCAAGCACATTAGAATGAAATACCAGTATAGGAGACCGAGAAAGTACTTAGTTTTTCTAGATGTTATTGATGATTTTGATCATATGATTGGTTATTGGATGAATAGATAGGATATTAATCACATTAGTATTATGAAACTGAAGTTGGAAAGTTCTAATTTTTTGGATTTTATGAAAGATTCTGGAATAGAGCAAAATATTATCCTAGAGACTCTTAAAATTCCATGATGTCAATCAATTAATTTAGGTACAGGGGAGGCTCTCCAAATCATTCAGATTTATGACGGTATAAAAGACAAATAGAAAGAAATTTGGGTAGATTACTTTTTAATGCATAAAACTGCTTTCGCATAGTCATATGCGGATTTGAAAGGAATTCTAAGTGAAGTTTGTGAGCATCGAATTATATTAGAGGAGAACGCTACACTAGTATGCCAAAGACAACATCAACTTAATCCATAATACTTACTTATGGTAAAAAAAGAGTTGGATAAACTCTTAGAGGTTGGATTTATCTATCCAATTCCTTTCAGTGAATGGATTTCACCAATTGTTATGGTATCAAAAAAGAATGGAAAAATTTACATGTATCAAGATTTTTGCATATTAAATGCAACTACCAAGAAGGATTATTTTCCTTTATCATTCACGGATAGTATATTGGATGTTGTCGTTGGACATGAATGTTATTCATTTCTTGATGGATTCTTTGATTATAATCAAGTTAAAATTGTAAAAGAAGATCAGTTAAAAATTACTTTTACTACGAATTGAGGGACCTTTGCTTATAAGGTTATGCCGTTTGGATTTTGTAATACACCAGTTACATTTCAGAGGATAATGATGCACACATTCCAAGATTATCTACGAATTTTAATGGAAATATTTCTAGATGATTTCTATACATTTAGTACGAGAGCCAGGCATTTAGAATATCTAGGTCAATGTTTGAATCAATGTGCCAAATATGAAATTTCTATAAATTCAAAAAAGTACCAATTTGGTGTGCCTTTTAGTAAACTGTTGGATCATATAGTTTTGATGGCAGGAATTGCTACTAATCTAGATAAAATAAAGATTATAGTAGAATTAAAGCAACCAAACACTATTATGGGTGTTCAAGCATTTGTTGGCCATGTCAGTTATTATCGACAATTTATCTATCTATTCGCAATTATATGCCTTCCCTTAATAAATCTCTTGAAGAAACCACCAACCAATGGGACTAGTCCATTTTGGATAAAGGAATGTACAATTGCATTCGAAATATTGAAATAGAAATTGGTTTCAGCTTGAATATTGGTAGCACGTTGTTGGACAAAACCATTCCAAGTTTATGTGGATGCATCTAATATTGCGATTGGTTCTGTGCTAAGCCAAAAAGATGATTGGAATTTTGATCACCCTATTTATTATGCAAGTCGTCAATTGATAGGAACTGAAAGAAATTATACAACAATCAAAAGAGAAGTATTGGGGATGATTTATTCCATACAAAAGTTTTGACATTATCTTCTTGATTATAAATTTGTTTTCTATGTCAACCATGATGCTTTAAAATATATGATTAATAAGCCTCAATTGAGTGGTCATATTACACGATAGATTTTACTATTGTAAGAATTTGACTTTACTATTCAGGTAAGACCAAGAAAATCACATTCCAATGTGGACCATTTATCTCGATTATCCAATATATTAAGTAATGAACCCATTAACAATGCACTACCCGATGTGGAACTGTTTGTGATAGATGTAATTACTCCAGAGTATAGTAAAATAATTCAATACTTGACATTTCAAACCTTTCCACCTAATTTTAATGAAAAGCTTAAATGTTGCTTAATATTAAAATATGCACCTTATATAATGATTGATGAAGCTTTATATAAACAAGGCAAGGATGGAGTTTTGCAACGCTGTATTTATCAAACTGAAGTGTGTACTATATTGGAAGGTTGCGACTTGGACAGTTGTGGTGGACATTTTATAGGGGATAGCATGGCTTGTAAAGCTTTACAAGCTGGTTATTGGTAGCCAACAATGTTTGCAGATGCCCACCAATTTGTCCGTCATTGTGATCCATGTCAGAGAACGGATTGACCTACTAGAACTTCAGCAATGCCATTGGTACCAATTTTGGCTCAAGCGCCTTTTGAAAAATAGGGAATTGATTTTATGGGACCAATTTTACTAGCCTCAAAAAATAGACAAAAATAGTATATATTAGTAGCAATGGATTACATAACAAAATGGATTGAAGCCGTAGCTATGAAAATTGATAGTGCAAGTATAATAGCAACCTTTTTGTATGAAAATATTATTACACGGTTTGATTGTCCACGAGAATTGGTTAGTGATCGAAGAATTCATTTTATAAATAGTACAATCGAAGCACTCATGGCTAAATATGAGATAAAACATTGAAAGACTATACCGTATCATCTTAGAGCCAATAGACAAACGAAAAAGACTAATAGAATTTTATCTAAAATCTTAACAAAAATATTTTTAGGAGCGGAAACAAATTGGGACACTAAGTTCATCGCAGCTTTATGGACATACCGTACTATGTATAAAGTTACTACCAATGCTACTCCTTTCCAATTAGTTTATGGCCAGAAAGTAATATTACCTATTGAATTGGAAGTCCAAAGTTTACGAATTGCTATAGATACTAGATTGGAAGATCAGAATTCATTACGGCACCGTTTAGAAGAATTGAAAAAATTAGATGAATTCAGAGCCAATGCATTAATGATTATGGAAACTACACAAAAATGAAAGAAGACTTATTATGATAGTAAGCTTAGTCCAAAGGCTTTTATGCCAAATAATTTGATATTTCTTTATGATAGTCAATTTAAAAATTTTCTAGGAAAATTCCAAGTTCGAAGGCATGGGCCATATCAAGTTATTAACGGATTTCCAAATGGTTCATTGTAATTGGAAGATTTTATGGGTACTAAATTTACAACATGGATCAATAGCAATTGGCTTAAACTTTACTATACATAAACCCGAGATGGGTTTTCTGTTTCAAAAGGGAGGGGGAAATAAATAATAATGATGATAGAATATTTCATCATGACAAATCATGGAAAATAAGGAAAAGTCGACCCAATTGATTGAATCATAGTAAGTAGTAGGAGGGGGGCTCTTGACAAGCATCGTGTTTTCTTTTGTGGTTAAGGAGAAGATGACAAACAAGGTGTCTGAGAAAGCAAGGATGGAGACCGATTGGAAGGAACGGCAAGAACGGGTGCAAGTAGAGGTTGTGATGTTGTAGACTAAATTAGTCGCATTAGCAAAGGAGGCCAATAATTTAGTGGGGACCAATACATCAATTTCATTGACAACACCTTCGGAGATATCTTTGAAACTGACAGAAGAATAGTAGAAGATGTTGGAAGAGCACAACAAACAAATTGTTGTCTTGAGTCTCAAGTACGGGAATAGGATTTGTTGAATGAAGATCTGACGGCACATTTGGATGGAGAATCCTCAAACACCAAGAAAAATGATGAAGTTGTAAAGAGAAGAAGGTCACCAATTCAAAGGATGGTAAGCCAATGCCATTGATTGAAGAAGCCAACACTACTACGTCTTTATAAATTGAGGCTAAATAATGTTTGTGAGGACACTGCACAAATAGAAGTGGAGCTATGTAGAATAGGCAAATAAACTTTGTGATAAGTTACTGATTGGTTATTGATTAGCTTAAGAATTAGACTGATGGTTAAGTAGTTTAGGTTGTAATAGTAGGTTGTTAGTGGAATAAATGGTTAAGAGTTCAAAGGGTCATAACCTTTGGAATCTGCTGGCCCATGGACTATCTTTTGGATAGGATAAAGAAGTTGAAAAAAGAGAGATCGGGACTAGACTGTGATAGTCATAAGCTAGGATAAGCTTGGTACTACTTCTTTTTGTTTCTTTGTTGTTGACGAGTAATGGATAATTTCTGAATACTGAGAAGTTAGTTTGGAGTGTCAAACTATGAGAGTCGTAAGCCGAGATATTGAATTCTGTGTGATGAATTGAGAAATTAAATATAATAGGTAAGTTGGAGATCAGTAATTGAATATATATAAACCACAAAGAGAGTAAGTGGAAGATGAACGGATAAGAATATAGAAGTAATATTGAATTGATAGTCGTAGAATAGATTATGCGTTGAATTAAGACAGAAGTAATAAGCCTTGGTATTTTGTAGTTTGATAATTGATTTCAGATAGCTAGAGTACAGTCAATTGTGACACTAACAGATCCATTTCATATAACCATTCTTTCTTCATGTTTGAATCCACCTCTATTAGTTCAATTGCTTTGGTATATTGAAGCTTGAATACAATGAGAACAACAATCATTTACAAGATTGTGAAAAGATTTTAATGCAACTTGAAGTATTTCACCTTACATTTTTGAGAGAAAAATCTACATTTAAAATATAAGAGTTGTTATTGTTGGATATTTCTGTAGATTTTATAGAAGAAAATTGGATCTAGGTAAAGTTGATGCAATTGAAAGAATAAAGTATATATGTGATTTGGTAATAGAAGTACATAGGTTTTTAGGAGCTTGCACATTTTATTTTATATAGATTCTTTCTTGTACTGATATAACAGATCCATTGTATAAGTTATTATGCAAGGATTGACGATTTAAATGGAAAAGAAAGCATACTGAAGGAATGTAAAAGCTAAAGATATTATTGTTGATACTTCCAATTTTAAGAAGAATTGATTATTAATGTAATAGGCAAGTAATACTTATGATAGATACTAATCCTATTGCTATTAGATGGGCTATGAGTTAAGATGATTCAAGTGGAAATAGGTTTATAATTTGATTTGGAGCTAAAATTTTAAGTAGTTATCAATGTGTATATTTCATAGTCAAAAGAGAACTATAGGAAGTTGTATAAGTTATGAAAGCTGAAAAAATTTATTTGATTGGAATAGTGATAGGAATTAAAATAGATTTCTTGCTATTGCTTGGAATGATTACTAATTGTTCAATACTACATATTGCAATATTAAGATGGATTGCTTACATCAAATCATTTAATCTAAAATGTAGGCGTGTTATTAAAAATGATAATTTGATGGTGGACATGTTGTCTTGAATAAGATATAAAAGAGAAGACAAGATGGTTGAAGATATTGATGATATTGGATCAAAATTCTATTCAATATTAAATTTTAATAGAAAAGATAAATTATTTTTTGAAGTACTATATAAATGAGAGTTATTGGATATTGGTTATTATTTGAATACCTTGACTAGAGAAGAAAATTAGTCTATAAAAAAGTTTAAATAAATAAGAAAAAAACATATAGATTTTTGCTTCAAAAAAGATTTTTATAAAAAAAATCAAAAAAAGGGATTGGAATGTTATAATAAGTGATAGGCAATAAAAAAGAGCAACAAAAATTATTAAACAGATTTTATCATAGTTTATAGGAAAGTCATAGAAGAATTTGGACTACTTTTGCTAAACTTAAAGAATGATATTGGTAGAAAAATATGTATTGAGATGTGCTTTTATTTATAGAATTGTGTGATATTTGTCAAATTTATTTTAATTTATAACATTGAAATGGTCTATATCTTATATATCCTTTGATTATTCATTTTAAATGGGTTATTGATTTGATTATTATGCCAATAGAATTATGAAAAATAAGATATTTGGTCTCAGCTCATGAAGATTTATCAAATCAAGTAGAAGATAGAGCATTAAGAATAAAGTCTACAAATGAGATTTGTAGATTTTAGCTTAAAGATGTTATTTTTTACTATTAATGTATAAGAAAAATCATTAAAAAAAGTAGAGAATTAAATGTTCAAAAAGCTTATGAATTCTTTGAAAGATGTAGAATTAAGTTATCATTGACTAGTACTTATAATATTAAAAAAATCCAAAAAGTGAACGTAGTCATCCACCAATTATAAAAGCATTAGTTAAAGCTTGTAATGGAAAGGTTAGAAAATGGCCACAACTTATGCCATTTGTATTGTGGACTAATAGAATAATTCATAGTTTAGTAATAGAATATATACCTATTGAGCTCATGACAAGTCAAAAACCTATTATGCCAATTGAAGAAAAGGTACCTACTTGGAGTATATTGCCATTCAAAGATGAATTGACAAGAGAAGAACTTTTAGCTATTAAAATTTAATAATTGGAGCAAAGACCAAAAGATGTGCAAATAGCATCAAAATGATTAAAAAAAATACATAATTATAAAACAAGGCATGATTTGATGAGCAACATTGATTGAAATCTAAAACAATTGAAGAAGGTGATTGGATATTAATCTATAATAGTAGCTTAGACAATCAACATAGTTCTTTAAGAATTTTTTTTAAATGATTGTAATACATTACCTCAAAAATCCTATTAAAATCTTAAATCCTAAATCAAATCCTAATCAAATCCTAAACCCTAAATCAACTCCTAACCAAACCTTAATCCTAAATCAAACCTTAACCAAATCCTAAATCCTTAACCAAATTCTAATCAAATTCTAAATCCTAAACCAAACTCTAACCAAACTCTAAATCTTAAATAAAATTCTAACCAAATCCTAAATCTTAAATCCTAAACCAAACCCTCACCAAACCCTAATCTTAATCAAATCCTAATCAAATCCTAAATCCTTAATCAAACCCTAATCAAATTCTAAATCCTAAATCAAATCCTAAATCCTAAACTAAATACTAAATCCTAAACCAAATCCTAATCAATCCCAAATAATTCTTATAATACATTTAAACCTCAATAACTAATGAATGAACCGTCGATTTTAATTCAAAATTTTTATACTTCTTAAAAATTAAATTAATAACAAGGATAAAGAAAAAAATGATCAAAACTATCAAATAAATGATAACCTCAAAAACATGCTCAGGTATTGGCTGGCCTCCTTGTCTGACCTTGATGCTAATCTTCCAAAGCCAATATCTCTCTTTTTCACTATTCAATTGATCTCAAAATTCTCATATACATAATAAAAAAAATTTACTATTCTCATACATAAATTTCACTCCAATCCAACTAGTAAATTGCAAGAAATCTTAAAAATCCTCATTAGACCTAAAATTCTACTTTTTGAGACCTTAACCTATTTAAACCTCAATAATCCTCAATTCAACCATTAGATCAAGCTAAAATTCAAAATACATATTAAGCATAACTGTAACCATTAATCTACATAATTTCACTTATAGATCTATTACAAAACTCTCAAAATTGCTCAAAACGTCAATCTTATTTTATTTCACTAAAATCCAAATTATTCCAAAGAAACTTGACTTTGTGAAGCTCTTACAAAGTCATTACAAGTCTAAATCATAAAAAACCAATGCTTATAAAAATCTCATCTAGTTTGCTATCAAATCCCATTCTTTGATTTGCAAAAGAATCTCCAAGTTGCCGAAGGTGCTCAGTTTTGTACCTTGGGATTTGATTTTGATCAAGGTTGATAACCGGCCCTCCTTGGGTATCAAATTTTTTCTTTTTGAGTTAATTTTTATTAAAATCAACTCTTAACTTCTTCTTATAAATATTCATATTCTTTATTTTTTTAATCTATTTTATTTTGCCTTATTTATGGTCCAAAAAAGTAAATAGAAGGCCATTTTGTAAAACGTAATATTTATACTTTTTAGTTTTACTACCCTTTTGACTATTAACTATATTTCTAAGATGATTTTCTTTAATACTTTGAACTAAGATCTCTTATATTATAATAATTTCTACACTCTTTCACCTATTAGTTGTCTTACATCACAATAGTCGAAGCTACAAGTTGGAGGGTAGAATTTAGGAAGAAGATGTAAAAAAAGATAATCTTTTAAATCTTCTTATAGATTTTATTTTCTTTAGGATCAATAGAGCCTTAGAATCCTTTTCTAATTCAATTCAAAAGTTTTTTTTTTTTTTTTTTTTTTTTTTTTTTTTAAATTGATTAGTTCAAATCAGATAGAAAGAAGGTTATATTGGATATTTTTTAAGATATGTTTGATTGGCTGGCAATGCAACTAGGTGAATTCTACTTCAAATTAGATAGATGCATATAAAGAACCCTTTTTTTCTAGTATATTTATTGTTAACTAAGTAATAGATAATTTTCTAACTGCATTGGTGTAAAGAATAGAAAAAAAAAAAAAAAAAAAAAAAATTAGGCTCCTTATTAGTAACAAAATGCCTTTGCATTGAATGTTGTTTAGAGTTACTTCTACACAAGGTCGTTTCCTATAATAATCTAAGAATATGAAAGTCTTACTTGGAGTGATACTCAAGTAAGCATTCTTCTTTTAAATTATTTTTGTAATGTTATCCTTCTATATTGGAAAGATTGATTAAGTAGATTGTAGGTTGATAAACATAAGATAATAAAATCTAAATTTCATAAGATACCATGTTTGGCTTATTTAATTATTTTAATTTTTAATTTTTAGAAATGACGTTGTAATTGTAGCAATTTAATGCACCTCTCTACTATGTCCCATAAACTCATATTAATACACTCTATAGAAAATCCAGAGTCTCTAAGTATTATTAGGTCTTCCTTGCCGAATATTAGGAATTCGACACTTGAACCTAATTTAAATACACCTAAAAACCTCTTTGAAGAATTTAAAGACCTCTCTTTAGAAGACCTTGAAAAAAACTCAAAAAAAATATTTTCAAATCCTTTGATAGATAATATAAGTAATTTGGATCAAGAAGGTATTCAATCACCTCAATTGTAAGAACCAATAGATTCAAATAGAGCAAAATAGAAAGAATCACCATCCATACTAATTAATTCGTTCATTCAATCAAAGAATTTATCTATTTGAGTTCTTAAGGGACTTAATATTGCACTTATGCCTCTTAATCTTCCTATCTTGAAAGATACAAGGGATGAAGATCCTTCGGCCTACATAGAGTGTTTCTATGAAACACTCATTACATATTTGATAACAAATGGCTGTTTTTATCTAGTATGGTTTCCAACCACATTAAAAGAAGGGACATAGGAGTGGTATCACAACCATTCTCATAATATCTTCTTAAATTGGGATATGATTCAATATGCTTTTTTTATAGGATAAAGCAATTTTGGCTTAAAGTAAGATAAAGCATGGCCTTAACTGCTTTATTTTCTCTTAAAGAAAGAAGAATGAAAAAATTACATCATACATTCAATGTTTTGAATTAGTGGCAACAAGGTTTGTAGAGACTTTGCTCATTGATGATACCTTGAAGCATTTCTTCATTCAAGAATTTGCCAAAGAAAAAACTATTAAAGAAATCCTTCATGCATGTCCTAAAGATCTCACAACGGCCAAACATGAAGCAAAAGAAGTAGAAAAAATAAAAAAAAATATGAAAGGCTATGGTGTAAAGAAGACCACAATATTTTTAGCTTCATTTCTATCTATATTAGGAATCATTATGACTTAAGCTGTCAATTGCATGACCAACTGCTACTTATTCCTACAACCATAGAAGCCTATCTTTTACCATTAAATACTAGGCTTCTACCTCATTCATTAACTTTAACTTATCCTATTGAAGATAATAAGTAGAAGGAGGATTTAGAAAAAGATATGAAGGCATCTTAGTTAGATTTCTAAATTCAAATCTCTCATCAAATTAAATTGATGACAAAACAACTAATAAGACTAATTAAAAATTCCAATTCCAACCCTCTTATGAGTCATTAAATTAAATATTTATTATTTTAGAATAAAAAATATAAATTTAGAATACTTAAAATCAAAATATATAGTGAATAGTGTAAAAATCCTTAGAAAAATAGAAAATTAGAATGTTAATGGTAGAAATGAAATCTTACTAAGTCTTGGAGCCAATTATCTTTGTTGGTTTAGTATTTTTATTCATTTTTGAATATTAAGGATTATTTATTAAGACCAATATTTATATTGGTCTTTTATCTATATGTACTACTTATAAAAACTATAAATATTAGTAGTTAGAAGAAGCATGAGAAAAAACCTCATGTCATTTTAATTATTGATATAAAAAATAAAGTTTATTATGGATTTAAATTGATTTTTTCTATCATCAAAAATCACCAAGGTAGGAAAATATAGCCTTAAATGGATTTTAGTATTTTAGAAATATTATAAATTTTTTCAAAATTTATTTAGAATTTATACAATATTTTTTAGGAATTTTTTGAGTGATTTTTAAGATTTTAGTAAAAATGAGTTTTATCACTTTGAGAGCCTTTATGAAGAAATGGAGCAAGATTTGAAGGCCATGCAAGGTTTTTTTACTAATTGGATGTTTTTGAATACCATGGTGATGTCAAAAATATAAAAATGTTGGTTCTTCTATTAGAAAATAGAAGGACTAGTAACTAGTATAGTCTTCATAAGAAGGAAGGTGCATAAGTTCCATGTGGGTTGTAGCATCTTAGACGTAGTTAGGAAGATAAGACTAAGGCCTGGTGGCCTTTCTTAGACATTCTTATATACCACATGTGAGCCTTGGTGAGGCTCGAATCTTTGATCTATAAGCAAGTTACTCTTGATGTAAAATATTTTAACTTCACTTTTTAATTATTTACTTCTTATATTTAAAACTTCATAACTTATTTATAATAATTTGGATTTATATATTTCTTATGTCATTTAAAAGATAATAAAATTATCTATCTAAAAATATATTTTTTATTTTTCATTCTTACTTTTTATAAGATGAAAAAATAATGAACAAACAATGATTTAATTTTGGATGTTGTAATTACTTGATTTTATTTCTTTTACTTGTATTTTGGTTATTCTTCTTTGATTTTTTACCAATTGTATACTTTACTTTATACCACTAATTACAAGCAACTCTTAATTGATACCATTTTGTAATTATGATTGAAGAGTAAAATTTACACTCACACCGCTCCCACCTTCCATTGAGTTAGGAAGATGTACAACAAGATTATGGTGTACTTAATGTAGGCAATCAAGGCATTTGATCCAATTTTAAAATTCCATTCCTTCATAAGATCAAAATTTCTAATCATATGCCCCTTGACACAAAAATTAAATCTTTCAAAGACATAATTTGTGACAACAAGGATTTAATACTAGGAACCAAGGTCCTATGAATCAAGCAAGATAACAAGTATAATTTCACGAATCATCTCATAAAATTTTATAAAAAATTAGGTAGAATAGTTCTTTTACAACCTATACCTAGTAATTATCTTTACTAGTCATTTAACAATCAAAGGAGAAGAAGACAGTCTCCAACAGATAATAATATGAAACCCTCAAATTTATATTATGACTATGAAAAAATTGATGGAATCAAAATGTACCTAGTGGACTTTAAACTAGTTTTTAATAAATTCTATTAAATCCTAATCAAAGTCAAAATCCATCTAACCAACCTAGATATGGTCAAAGGTCTCATGATATGAGATTTATGCTTTAGCCCATACAAGAGTTAGAATCTATTCAAGATTTTATCCAACCTAATGTTAATCAATCTTTTTTATCCAAATTAAATTTTATAATATTTTAAAAAAAATCAATAAAAAAAAGAACCTACGTGTGATACAAGTCCTAGTAGTAATAATTAGATCTAAGATTGTATCTTTACTTATCCATCAAAAAGAGTAGAATAATACCTTAAAGAGTCTACTTTGCTTCTTAAATTTAGAACAAGTCACAAGGGACATAATTAAGGCAACTCAAATCAATACAGCTAAATTTGTAAGATTTGATCTCTTGATAGAAGATTTTTTTTAAAAAATTGTAAGATTAAATACAAGCCAAGTATTAATTGAAACAAGCATAGTTAGGAGGATTTCAAAATTCTAATGTTTGAAGTTTTTCAATAACACAAGGATGATGGAAAATCCTATGTGCAAGAATATAATTTATGAGATGATCTTAATAAGTTAAGAGCTAATATCACATTTGTCCAATTATTGGATATTTTTTCAATGCTTAAAAAGGTACTAAAAACCTACATTTCTATGAGAAACCAAAGAAGGCTTAAGATTAGGATGATGGAAAAAATAGATGCCTATGCTAAATAAAGTGAAGTGAAGGTAATAGATTGAGGTTTCTATTATCGACAAAACAATTTCCTATACCATTGTAGATAGTAGTAGTGGTTTGAATATCATACCTTTTCAAACTATGTAAAAATTAGGACTAAATATCACTAGCCCATCTTCTTTTGTTATCAAAATGACAAATCAAAGTCTATCTATTTCAGTAGACTAAATTAAAAATTTTAAAACTTAGATAGGGAGAGAAGAATATGCCTTGATATATTATGTCATTTGAATGCATACATCAAAAGATTCATTTTTTTTATTATTTGATAGACCATGGTTGAGGGATTTAGAAGCCATAGTCAACTAGGAGAGAGAGAAGTCCTACATTATCTTTGGTCCATAAGAGAATAGAACCAAAATCTCTATATAACCTATCTTTGATTATGAAAAAAATAATCTCATTGATTTGTTAAAAGATATGCAACAATCCAAAAGGAAAGACAAATTAACAAAGGTGGTTAATTCAATTGAATAGGATTAAAAAAAAAAATCAAATGCCTTGGTCCCAACTTATATCATTGAAAGGATAATAGAAAATTTACACAATAGCTACATGATCATATAGATTCCAATTCTAATTTTTATAAATCAGTTAAATTTTTAGAGGGCATGTTGGAGATTGTAAAAATTAAGGAAAATCATGCCTTTAGTATTAATATAGATGGAATATTAGAAGAAAAAATTGAAGTCCTTAAAAGAAATGATGACTTGGTACCACCTCTTAGATTGAAAAAGACTTCATTGAAAATTTCAATTGGCAATGGAGTTGACAATTATTCCCATATATCTAGGAATTAGTATAGAAATTCTTTAGAACAATCCCTAATGCAAGAATCTGAATGGAAACTTATAGATGTTTTTCATAAAGAAGAAGAGTCCAAAAATATTAAAATTGGAATTCATTTAAATCAAGAAGAGATATCTAGATATCATGATTTAATTATGAAATATCAAGACGTTTTAACATGGTTCTATAAAATTTTGAAGAGTATACTACATAAGGTGACTCAACACCATATTCTCCTTATTCTTGGTGCCAAGGCAATTAGTCAAAAAGAAAGACATATGAACCTTCAATTCCAATTGATTATTAAAGAAAAGTTGAAAAAATTGTTATAAGTCGATTTTTTTAAGCTAGTAGAAATAAAATTTTGGAACTTTTATATGGTACTTATGAAAAAAAATAATGATAAATTAAAAATGTATATATTATAGAAAATTCAACAAGCACACCAAGAAAGACCAATTTTTTTTTTCTTTCATTAATAGAGTTCTAGATGAAGTAATGGATAAAAAAACCTATACTTTTATGGATGGATATTTGGATTATAATCACATTGCAATAGTCTCAATAGATTACTATAAAACAGCTTTGACCACTCCTTGAGGTACTTTTATTTTTTTGATCATACCTTTTGAGCTTTGTAATGCTCTTTCTACCTTCCAATGAGCCATGATCTTTGTTTTTTTGGATTTGCTCTATAAATCTATGACAATATTTATACATGATTTTAGCACCCAATCTAATGCTAGGAACCATTTAAAACATGTAGAAGAAACCTTAGAAAGGTATAGAAAAATGGAAATTACTTTAAATCCTAACAAAATATACTTGGCAGTCTAAAAGGAGGTTTTGTTGGATTATGTGGTTTCTAAAGAGAGAAGAAAACCTGATTCAAAAAAATAGAAGTCATAATTAAAATGCAACCTCTTACAAATATCAAGGAGGTGGAAAGGATCTTAAGACATCTTGGATGGTATCAAGAATTAATTCCCGATTATGCTACAAAAACTTCATCCATTACCAACCTCAAAAGAAAGTTAGTTAAGCTCGTTTTAAAATCACCTAATTAGAATATTTCTTTCCATATCTATTATGATGCTTTATTTATAGTAATAAATAGTATGTTATATTAATTAACAAAAGATGGAATTAAAGATTATCCTATTATATTTACTAGGAAGAAATTAAATATGGCAAAAAAAAATTATAGTACGACCAAAAGAGAGTGCTTGGCCATGGTTTTTTCTATGAAGAAATTTTGGCATTATCTTTTATTAAATTTTGTTTTATTTTTTGTTGATCATATGGCCATCAAATACATAGTCAAAAAAGTAGATTTGATTAGTTGTATAGCTCAATGGATATTATTACTAGGAGAATTTGACTATAAGGTAGAATACAAATTCAAAAAATTATATAATCAGGCCAATCACTTTTCAAGGTTAGAAGGAAAACTAAGCCCTAATCTTATTGATGATAATTTGGTAGATAAATCTCTTTTTATCATTTCCGCTCATCCTACTCGATATAATTACATTACAAAAAATTTGAATTCTAATAAAATTTTGAACGAATTGTCCAAAGATGAACGTGGAAAGATTAGAATTAAAATCATTTATTTTGCTATTATAGAAAAGTGGTTATATTATCAAGGAGTAGATAATTTACTCAGATAATATGTGATAGCTAGTGAAGTACTAGCCATATTAATGGCATTCTATGATAGTGCATGTAGGAGACACTTCTTGAGTAGATTGATGGCTCAAAAGATAATGATAGCTAGGTATTATTGGCCTACTAAGTTTCAAGCTGCCCATGATTATGTTAAACAATACAATGCTTACCAAGGTTATGAAAAAAATGATTTGCATATAGTACTTCCTCTCCACATATCCTTGTCTTTAGTTCCTTTTGAAAAATAGGAGATTAATTATATAAGAGAATTTTTTTTTGTAATTCTTCAAGAAAGATGAAACACATTGTAGTAGCTACAAAATATTTAACAAAATGGACTAAAGCAAGAATTATAAAAACTAATGATGCTGTCCATACAACTAATTTTATGTATGAGTAAATCATTACTCGATTTGGTTTTTCCAAAATTTTGATTAGTAATTAAGGAATACACTTCTTAAACAATGTGATAGAAGAGAGGACTAATAAGTTTAATATAAACTATCATATTATTACTCTCTACCATCTATAAACTAATAGACATACAAAAAGAATAAACCAAACTGTAGTTAGTATCCTAAGAAAGATAGTACAAGATTCAAAGAGAGACCGGGACACAAAATTATCAGCAACCTTACAGGCTTACTAGAAAACATTAAGGTCACAACCAATGGCACTCTATTTTTCTAAGTGTATAGAATAGAATCTATATTATCAATAGAATTTGAAGTTAATTTACTATCAATAGTAATAGATGATAGATTAACCATCCAAAAAACTTTGAAAGATTGATTAGAATAAATTGAAGGCCTTGATGAAATACAAAGGACCGAGGCTCAATACATAATATTTCTTTTGAAAGAAAAATACAAGAAGAAAGTCTTACAATTGGAGATGTTAGTGCTATTACAAGATGCTAAGAGGATGGAATTTCTTGAAAAATTTCATGCTCTTTAATTAGGACCTTATCATATCAAGGAAGTGTTTGACAACAACTCTTTATAGTTAAAAACACTAAATAGTGAACTATTTCTAACAAGAATATTTGGAAATAGATGTAAAGAATATAAAATGTGAATAATTAACTTCATAGAAGGAAAAAAAAATATACTCTTTATTTACATAAAAGAATAAGGATCTACCTAAATAACTTAGTCAAATTTGATTTTTATTAAGAAAATAGGGATCTTAATTCATCAAAAAAAAAAGAACTATTCTTTATGAGGTTCTTAGTTCTACTAGAATATTATCTCTCTTTCATATTAGAAGTAATAAATCAACATATATATATATATATATATATATATATATATATATATATATATATATATTTTAGAGGATTTAGAAATGACTTGGAATTAATTAGCATCCTTCGGTTGCTAGGTGGTTGACCACAAAAGTGATTATGAAAAAGGTATCCTAGGTTTGAATCTATCAGAGACATAATCCTTAGAACCTTTTAGAGACAAGTTTCTAGAACCTTTTAGAAGCAAGTCTCTGGAACCTTCTAGAAGCTTTTTAGTTGGTAGAAGATATTAGGGACATAGCCCTTAGAACCTTCTAGAGATAAGTTTTTAGAACCTTCTAGAAGCTTTTTAGTTGATAGAAGTTGCTTGAGAAGCTTCCTAAATAGAAGTATATATTAGAATCGAGGCTGAAGAGTTCTTTAGTCTCGACAACACATCTCTTCGAGCTCTAGCTCAGCTCTCTGGTGTTGTTCTCATGTGATTAATCTACTTCTTGCCAGTTCTTTTTGAACTTCTTGTTAGATCTCGAGTCTATATTTCTGTGTCCGTGACAGTTTGTCGAGACTTCACTCACCTCAGATATCAGAGCTACTTTCTTCTTTGTTAGAGTGTGGATTATCCCTCTGCTTGAAAGTGTACTAGCATTTTAGAGGTTGCGGATTACCCTCCTTTAAACTGATACTTCTTTTGTTACAATATTGGAGTCTTATTCTTCTTGAAGAGAGTGGATTACTCCTTTTTTTGAAGCTCTTAAGGCATTTTAGACGTTGCGGAGTACCCTCCTCTAAACCAATATTGTCTTCTTGTAGAGTCATTTTTGTCCTTCTTTTAGAATAGCCGGGGGCTAAGACATTAGTATGACAAAAAGTTTGAAGTCCAAGTTGGATGCTATCATGAATGCCCTCGCTACATAATTGCAAAGAACTGCAAAGATTGAAGGAGTCATGGCAAGGCTTCATAATGATGGAGCATCTAGGATGGCATAATCTAGGTTGCACCAGCCTCAAACTTCTGCACTTGGAGAAGCAACTTTGCCTCAGGTTTGACAAGTACCGCTAGTTCTACAACATAAGGAGCCCCGAGTCAGCCTTCCATACAAGTTTGATGGTACGCATTCCAAGTTTCGAGGATTCGTTAACCAAATCAAGTTGATAACAGTTTTACAGCCTGAAAACTATCCAACGGAGGAGTCACGTGTTGGACTTGTTAGAACCTTACTTACAGGACAAGCTCTATCATAGTTTGCTCTTTTGTTTGAGAAACGATCGTCCATACTAAACAACTTTGAAAACTTTTTGGAGGCATTTGCAAAAGCATTTGGTGAACACGACAAGGTTCGATGGGCTACAACAAAGATCCGGTCACTACGACAAGGGATGCGCTCTACATCAATCTATGCATCGGATTTCAGGAAATTAGCATGCGACATCAATTGGGATGAAGAAGTGTTGATGAGTCAATTCTATTGGAGTTTAAAGGACGATGTGAAGGATTTGTTGTTAATTCTTCCTAATCCGCAAATGCTCAATAAAGTTATTAGCCAAGCTGTGAAGTGTGATAATCGCCTATTCCAACGTCGCCAAGATCAACGTTCAAGACAACATACAGTTCACCACGCCCCAACTATGTCGGCAAGCAGCGTGAATTCACCTTCAGAGGTAGAAGACATGCAAATTGATGTGGTACGTATCAAATTCCTTATTCTAGAAGAAAAAAAGCGACGTATGGAGGAAGGTCTATGCTTGTATTGCGGTGAAGAAGGCCACAAAGTTGGAAACTGCCCCAAAAAGCAAAATTGACGTATTGCCAAGACTAAGAGTACATTTATTCAGGAAAATGAGGATGCCCAGGTACAATAGGAATCGTACGGCTAGACAATGAAATATTGCAACAAGAACTAGGTTCCTTTCTTTCCGCTCAATCTGCCCTTTGTTTTACAATCCCTTTGCTTATTAGCCCTCAAAAACTGAGAACCTTAGCATTATTAGATTTAGGAGCATCTGCTTGTTTCTTAGACGAAGAATTTGTAAAGCATCATAAGATCCTTTTAGTACAAAAATCCAAACCTATTCACGTTGAGGTCATAGATGGACGACCTTTATTGTTTGGTAGTGTCACCCATGAATCAGAACCTATAGAAGTGACGTTTAAGGACCATAGTAGTCATATTATTTTCAATATTATTAGAATCCCATCAAATTTTGTTATTCTTGGTCTTTCCTGGTTGGAAAAGCATAACCCATGCATAGATTGGAGGTTGCGAAAGATGATCTTTCCCACAAAACCATCCAAGAGCAAGTCTAGTAGAAAACCCCAAATAGAGAAATCCTTATTTATTAAAGCAAGAGTGTTTATAAGATCGTCTAAGGAAGGCACACCGTTTGTCATTTATGTGGCTCCAACTATCGGGGAGAAGATCTCGACAACAAGTATATTGGAGCAATATAAGGATTTTAAAGACGTGTTTCAAAAGAAGAATGTATACATGCTACCAGAACATCGACCATATGATTGTGCCATAGACTTATAGGAAAGAGTACAACCGCCTTTTGGCCTAATCTACAATCTATCGCAGACGGAGTTGGTGGAGTTGCGGAAGTACATCGACAAGAATCTAGCCAAGAACTTCATCCATCATTCAAAATCGTCAACTCAAGCACCCATCTTATTTGTGAAGAAGAAAGATGGCTCATTGTGGATGTGCATGGACTATCGAGGCCTCAACAAGGTAACAAAGAAGAATCGTTACTCGTTACCCTTGATTTTTGGTCTCTTAGAACAACTTGGACGTGCAAGGATCTTTACAAAAATTGATCTAAGGGGAGCCTACAACCTCGTACGAATCAAAGAAGGAGATTAGTGGAAGACTGCGTTGTCGTATTACGTGCTTTACTGCTCGAGAACGCGCTGGGCGTCTGGCTGTAGAAGGTAGTATGGAGATTCGCCAATAGTCAAGCAATCTATCAGTTTTTGACTGCTGGAATATAAATGACTGCAACAATGTACCATAAATCTATACGGATGCTCTTCGACTGCTTGTCGAAGTCTTTTTTTTGCCTCAACCGATAGGTCTCTAGACGTTACAGAGAACCCCGAACAACCCAAACTGTTAATCTTCAATACTCCTTTGTACTTACAATCTTGTATCCACTGACTGTTTTGTTAGATTAACCCAATAAATTTCATTCCCTCCGCATACTCAATCCTATAGACACCCCTTTAATCCTTCAATCACAGACGTAACTCGATTTTATAAAACAGTCAAGAGTATTCAAATCCACTTCATTTAAAAATCCCGATTCACCATTACAACACTGACTTCAGCAACGATTGCCTCAGTCTTCCCAAAACTCTACGAAGAAGAAAAATCCAAATTCTATGTCTTTCCTTCCCCGACCCGAAGCATGAAGCTCCTCTCTCTAATTCCCTTGATCTTCCAAAAACCTCCAATGAAACCGAACTGGTAACCTTGCAAAAGCTTGAAAACTAGCTCCCCCCCGATTCCCCGAAAGAAAAAAACCTCCCCCCTCAAAACTATATCCCCCCTAACCTTATCCTCTGAATTTCTTCAATCTTCCGTCTTAGATCCGGAATTGGCTCCCACCTCAAGCTTGGATCCGAAATTGGCTCTCGCCATCAAGCTTTCTCCTCCGTTTTTACCTTTAAGAAATTCATTTACCGAAAACAATGTTCCCTGAAATGGCACAGAGAACAGGACAGCCTGAAACAGAATCGAACCCCGTAATCGGGACCACATTGAGTCGCCCGACCAATTTAGGTCCTATATTAGAAAAGATGCCCGTAGTAATCTGGATGTTCCCGTAATTGGGTCAAATTGGTCCTCGCGTCAGATTGGCTAAGACCCGTAGTAAGACCTCGATTTCCCGTAATTAGACTGCATTGTGTTGACCGGCCAATTCAGGTCTCATATTGGATAAGAGGACCCGGATTGGATTATCGAAATTGGATCCAATTGGCTCCTCGAACCCGTCGTGTGAATTGGTCCTTCTCTTCCTGCTGACTCCCGTTATTGGAATCGAGCGGAGCATTTCAGTATGCCCCGGCTGACTGTAACGGTATCGTATTACGTGCTTTCCTGCTCGAGAACGCGCCGAGCGTCTGGCTGTAGAAGGTAGTATGGAGATTCGCCTATAGTCAAGCAGTCTATCAGTTTTTGACTGCTGGAATATAAACGACTGCAACAATGTACCGTAAATCTATACGGATGCTCTTCGACTGCTTGTTGAAGTCTTTTTTTTGCCCCAGCCGATAGGTCTCTAGACGTTACAGAGAACCCCGAACAACCCAAACTGTTAATCTTCAATACCCCTTTGTACTTACGATCTTGTATCCACTGACTGTTTTGTTAGATTAACCCAATAAATTTCATTCACTCCGCATACTCAATCCTATAGACACCCCTTTAATCCTTCAATCACAGACGTAACTCGATTTTACAAAACAGTCAAGAGTATTCAAACCCACTTCATTTAAAAATCCCGATTCACCATTACAACACTGACTTCAGCAACGATTGCCTCAGTCTTCCCAAAACTCTACGAAGAAGAAAAATCCAAATTCTATGTCTTTCCTTCCCCGACCCAAAGCATGAAGCTCCTCTCTCTAATTCCCTTGATCTTCCAAAAACCTCCAATGAAAAACCGAACTGGTAACCTTGCAAAAGCTTGAAAAATCGCTCCCCCCCCGATTCTCCCCAAAAAAAAAACCTCCCCCCCTCAAAACTATATCCCCCCCTAACCTTATCCTCTGAATTTCTTCAATCTTCCGTCTTAGATCCGGAATTGGCTCCCACCTCAAGCTTGGATCCGAAATTGGCTCTCGCCGTCAAGCTTTCTCCTCCGTTTTTACCTTTAAGAATCCATTTACCGAAAACAACGTTCCCTGAAATGGCACAGAGAACAGGACAGCCTGAAACAGAATCGAACCCCGTAATCGGGACCACATTGAGTCGCCCGACCGATTTAGGTCCTATATTGGAAAAGATGCCCGTAGTAACCTGGATGTTCCCGTAATTAGATCAAATTGGTCCTCGCGTCAGATTGGCTAAGACCCGTAGTAAGACCTCGATTTCCCGTAATTAGACTGCATTGGGTTGATCGGCCAATTCAAGTCTCATATTGGATAAGAGGACCCGGATTGGATTATCGAAATTGGATCCAATTGGCTCCTCGAACCCGTCGTGTGAATTGGTCCTTCTCTTCCTGCTGACTCCTATTATTGGAATCGAATGGAGCATTTCAGTATGCCCCGACTGTCTGTAACGGTATCGTATTACGTGCTTTCCTGCTCGAGAACGCGCCGGGCGTCTGGCTATAGAAGGTAGTATGGAGATTCGCCGATAGTCAAGCAGTCTATCAGTTTTTGACTGCTGGAATATAAACGACTGCAACAATGTACCATAAATCTATACGGATGCTCTTCGACTTCTTGTCGAAGTCTTTTTTTTGCCCCAGCAGATAGGTCTCTATACGTTACAGAGAACCCCGAACAACCCAAACTGTTAATCTTCAATACCCCTTTGTACTTACGATCTTGTATCCACTGACTGTTCTGTTAGATTAACCCAATAAATTTCATTCACTCCGCATACTCAATCCTATAGACACTCCTTTAATCCTTCAATCACAGACGTAACTCGATTTTACAAAACAGTCAAGAGTATTCAAATCCACTTCATTTAAAAATCCCAATTCACCATTACAACACTGACTTCAGCAACGATTGCCTCAGTCTTCCCAAAACTCTACGAAGAAGAAAAATCCAAATTCTATGTCTTTCTTTCCCCGATCCGAAGCATGAAGCTCCTCTCTCTAATTCCCTTGATCTTCCAAAAACCTCCAATGAAAAACCGAACTGGTAACCTTGCAAAAGCTTGAAAAATCGCTCCCCCCCCGATTCCCCCCAAAAAAAAAACCTCCCCCCCTCAAAACTATATCCCCCCCTAACCTTATCCTCTGAATTTCTTCAATCTTCCGTCTTAGATCCGGAATTGGCTCCCACCTCAAGCTTGGATCCGAAATTGGCTCTCGCCGTCAAGCTTTCTCCTCTGTTTTTACCTTTAAGAAATCCATTTACCGAAAACAACGTTCCTTGAAACGGCATAGAGAACAGGACAGCCTGAAACAGAATCGAACCCCGTAATCGGAACCACATTGAGTCGCCCGACCGATTTAGGTCTTATATTGGAAAAGATGCCCGTAGTAACCTGAATGTTCCCGTAATTGGGTCAAATTGGTCCTCGCGTTGTCGTGTTGTAACACGAGTATACAGTGAAAATAAAAAGAAAGGGGAATTTTATTAATATTCAGTTACCTCGAATATTGGGAGCATCAACCAACTCTAGTACAAATACTGAGTGGTCAGGTTCAGTGACTCCATTACAGTCAGCCGAGGCATACTGGATTGCCCCGTTCGATTCCAATAAAGGGAGTCAGTAGGAAGAGAAGGACCAATTCACACGACGGGTTCGAGGAGCCAATTGGATCCAATTTTGATAATCCAATCCGGGTCCTCTTACCCAATATGAGACCTGAATTGGCCGATCAACCCAATGCAGTCTAATTACGGGAAATCGAGGTCTTACTACGGGTCTTAGCCAATCTGACGCGAGGACCAATTGGACCCAATTACGGGAACATCCAGGTTACTACGGGCATCCTTCCCAATATAGGACCTGAATTGGTCGGGCGACTCAATGTGGTCCCGATTACGTGGTTCGATTCTGTTTCAGGCTGTCCTGTTCTCTGTGCCGTCTCAGGGAACGTTGTTTTCGGTAAATGGATTTCTTAAAGGTAAAAACGAAGGAGAAAGCTTGGCGGCAAGAGCCAATTTCGAATCCAAGTTGAGGTGAGAGCCAATTTCGGATCCAAGCTTGAGGTGGGAGCCAATTCCGGATCTAAGACGGAAGATTGAAGAAATTCAGAGGATAAGATTAGGGGGAGATATAGTTTTGAGGGGGGGAGGTTTTTTTTTTGGGGGGAATCGGGGGGGGAGCGATTTTTCAAGCTTTTGCAAGGTTACCAGTTCGGTTTTTCATTGGAGGTTTTTGGAAGATCAAGGGAATTAGAGAGAGGAGCTTCATGCTTCGGATCGGGGAAGGAAAGACATAGAATTTGGATTTTTCTTCTTCGTAGAGTTTTGGGAAGACTGAGGCAATCGTTGCTGAAGTCAGTGTTGTAATGGTGAATCGGGATTTTTAAATGAAGTGGATTTGAATACTCTTGACTGTTTTGTAAAATCGAGTTACGTCTGTGATTGAAGGATTAAAGGAGTGTCTATAGGATTGAGTATGCGGAGTGAATGAAATTTACTGGGTTAATCTAACAAGACAGTCAGTGGATACGAGATCGTAAGTACAAAGCAGTATTGAAGGTTAACAGTTTGGGTTGTACGGGATTCTCTGTAACGTCTAGAGACCTACTGGCTGGGGCAAAAAGGACTTCGACAAGCAGTCGAAGAGCACCCGTATAGATTTACGGTACATTGTTGCAGACGTTTATATTCTAGCAGTCAAAAACTGATAGACTGCTTGACTATCGGCGAATCTCCATACTACCTTCTACAGCCAGACGCCCGGCGCGTTCTCGAGCAGGAAAGCACGTAATACGACAGCGTCAGATTGGCTAAGATCCGTAGTAAGACCTCGATTTCCCGTAATTAGACTGCATTGTGTTGACCGGCCAATTCAGGTCTCATATTGGATAAGAGGACCCGGATTGGATTATCGAAATTGGATCCAATTGGCTCCTCAAACCCGTCGTGTGAATTGGTCCTTCTCTTCCTGCTGACTCCCGTTATTGGAATCGAACGGAGCATTTCAGTATGCCCCGACTGTCTGTAACGGTATCGTATTACGTGCTTTCCTGCTCGAGAACGCGCCGGGCGTCTGGCTATAGAAGGTAGTATGGAGATTCGCCGATAGTCAAGCAGTCTATCAGTTTTTGACTGCTGGAATATAAACGACTGCAACAATGTACCATAAATCTATACGGATGCTCTTCGACTGCTTGTCGAAGTCTTTTTTTTGCCCCAGCAGATAGGTCTCTATACGTTACAGAGAACCCCGAACAACCCAAACTGTTAATCTTCAATACCCCTTTGTACTTACGATCTTGTATCCACTGACTGTTCTGTTAGATTAACCCAATAAATTTCATTCACTCCGCATACTCAATCCTATAGACACTCCTTTAATCCTTCAATCACAGACGTAACTCGATTTTACAAAACAGTCAAGAGTATTCAAATCCACTTCATTTAAAAATCCCGATTCACCATTACAACACTGACTTCAGCAACGATTGCCTCAGTCTTCTCAAAACTCTACGAAGAAGAAAAATCCAAATTCTATGTCTTTCCTTCCCCGATCCGAAGCATGAAGCTCCTCTCTCTAATTCCCTTGATCTTCCAAAAACCTCCAATGAAAAACCGAACTGGTAACCTTGCAAAAGCTTGAAAACTCGCTCCCCCCCCGATTCCCCCCAAAAAAAAAACCTCCCCCCCTCAAAACTATATCTCCCCCTAATCTTATCCTCTGAATTTCTTCAATCTTCCGTCTTAGATCCGGAATTGGCTCCCACCTCAAGCTTGGATCCGAAATTGGCTCTCGCCGTCAAGCTTTCTCCTCCGTTTTTACCTTTAAGAAATCCATTTACCGAAAACAACGTTCCTTGAAACGGCATAGAGAACAGGACAGCCTGAAACAGAATCGAACCCCGTAATCGGGACCACATTGAGTCGCCCGACCGATTTAGGTCCTATATTGGAAAAGATGCCCGTAGTAACCTGAATGTTCCCGTAATTGGGTCAAATTGGTCCTTGCGTCAGATTGGCTAAGACCCGTAGTAAGACCTCGATTTTCCGTAATTAGACTGCATTGGGTTGACCGGCCAATTCAGGTCTCATATTGGATAAGAGGACCCAGATTGCATTATCAAAATTGGATCCAATTGGCTCCTCGAACCCGTCGTGTGAATTGGTCCTTCTCTTCCTGCTGACTCCCGTTATTGGAATCGAATGGAGCATTTCAGTATGCCCCGGCTGACTGTAACGGAGTGACCGAACCTGACCACTCAGTATTTGTACTGGAGTTGGTCGATGCTCCCAATATTCGAGGTAACTGAATATTAATAAAATTCCCCTTTCTTTTTATTTTCACTGTATACTCGTGTTACAACACGACATCCACCCCCTCTGAACCTGTGCATCCTCCGGTATGCACCAATTTACCCAATTGCTGTTTGATTCAGAATATATCTCCTACGTCTTTCTCCAGTTCGTCTTCGTCACCTTCATTATCCATATCACTTTCATCTTCTTGCTGCGGAATCTCTGTACCTTCATTATGGTCTTCCATATTCATCTCTGCATGTCTTCGTTTAAATATTTTTACTCGCTTCCCTGCAATTGGTATTTTCAATTTTGTACCATCTAACTCCCGTAATGAGTAAGTAGCATTATCATGAACAGTTGTTACAACATATGGTCCAAACCAACGTTTTGAAAATTTCCGCAAAGTACTATGTTGATTATCCAGACTATTGTCATAAACAAGTACCCAGTCACCTTCCTCGATTGCTTTTGGTCTCAATCGATGTTGCTTATCGAATCGCGCCTTATTTTCTAATCTTGCTCTTTTTAACCTTTCCAATGCTATCTGGACATCTTCCGTTCTTTGCTCCAATTGTCGAATCCTAATAGCCAGAAGTTCTTCTCTTGTCAATCCATCTTCCCATGGTAGCATACTCCAAGTAAGTACCTTTTCTTCAATCGACATAATTGGTTTTTGACCAGTCATAAGTTCTACTGGCATATATCCTGTCACCGAACTATGTGTTGTTCGATCAGCCCATAATGCAAATGACAAAAGCCGTGGCCACTCTTTAACCTTCCCATTACAAGCTTTAATCAATGCTTTCACAATCGGCGGGTGACCACGTTCACTTTTTGCATTCCCTTCCGGATTATAAGCAGTAGTCAGTGATAGTTTAACTCCACATTTTTCAAAGAACTTACGAGCTTCTTGTGCATTTAATTCTCCACGATCTGCAGTGATTTTTCCTACGCACCCGTAACGGCAAATGACATCTTCAAGCAAAAACCTACAAATCCCCTCTGTAGATTTTGTCCTCAATGCTCTTCCTTCTACTTGATTTGATAAATCTTCACGAGCTAAAACCAAATATCTCATCTGCCATAACCCAACCGGCATAATAACCAAATCAACAACCCATTTAAAATGAATAGCCAGAGGATACGTAGGATGAAGACCATCTCGATGTCGGATATTAGAATACGATTGACAGATTTCACATGACTCTACAAATGAGAGCACATCTCGATACATATTTTTCCACCAATATTGTTCCTTGAGTTTAGCAAAAGTAGCCCAGATTCCTCTATGCCCTGCCCATAAACTATCATGAAACTCCTTTAATAATTTTAGTTTTTCTTCCCTTTTGCCTATCACTCGTTGTGGCATCCCAATTCCTTTCTTCGGTCTCTTCCATAAGAATCCATCTCGAAGTAAAAATCCATATGCTTTTTTTCTTATTTGTTTGAATTTTTCTGTAGACCAATTCTCCTACTTAGACAAGGTATTCAAATAATGACCAATATCCAATAATTCTCCTTCATAAGATTCTTCAAGAAATAGCTTGTCTTCTCTGTTGAGATTTGATATTGAATAGAATTTCAATCCGACATCATCAATGTCTTCAACTATTTCGTTCTCCCTCTCATATCTTGCTCGAGATAGCATGTCTGCTACTAAATTGTCCTTTCTAGTGATATGCTTAAATTCTGGATTTAGTGACTTAATATAAGCAATCCATCTCAACATTGCAATATCTGGCGTTGAACAGTTAATAATCATTCCAAGCAATGGCAAGCAATCTGTTTCAATTACTACTACTGCCCCAATCAAATAGTCCTTTTCAGCTTTCATAGCCGAAACGACTCTCCAAAGTTCTCTTTTGACTTGCGAATATGCACGCTGACGAATACTTAAAACTTTAGCCCCAAATCGAACTGCAAATCTACTCCCATTCGAATCATCTTGACCCACTGTCCATCCAACGGCAATTGGACTAGCGTCTACAGTAAGAATCACTGGTCTATTAAACTTATAATCAACCTTCCTCAATATTGGAGGTGACATCAATAATTTCTTTAATCTTTGCATTGCCTGAATATGCCTTTCTTTCCATTCAAATCGGTAACCCTTGTATAACAGTTCATATAATGGATCCACTATGTGAGCAAAATGAGGGATCCAGATTCGATAAAATACACATGCACCCAAAAACCTGCGAACCTCTGTTAAAGAACCACAATCCTCTTTCATCCTTCCAATTGCATCAGCTTTAGTCGGATCTGGTTTTCTTCTGTAAGATCCGCATAAATGTCCAACAATTACAACTTCTCGCACTCCAAATATGGACTTCATACCCAATAATGTAAGATGAACTTCTCCAAGCCGAGTTAAAATCTTTTCACAATCTTGTATATGATCAACAACATATCTGCGACACCCCTTCGTATCTAAAGTTTTATCCTTGTCTCCTTCTCTGCACCCTTTTATAGGAACATCATCCAGAAAAGGCATAGTCTTTTCCGGAAAAAAATCTCTCAATACCTTATTATCCCATTCATCATATGCGCAACCGAGTTGGTCGCGCCTTGAGGAAGAGTGCACATTCTAACCAATCCAAGCGGTGTCCTCATCGTTGTCATATCTCTACTTCCTTCGGCAAGTTCAAATTGATCATAACCTGAATACAAGTCACCCATTGAATAGATCGCCCTTCCAGCAAACGCCTTAGCAAATTCATCCACAATAGGTCCAATTCCTGCATTCCTGACAATTAAAGAATTCATCGGCTGCATATCTTGAATAAACCGTAGTGAGCCATTCTTCTTAGGTACCGTAAACCATCGACTATAATACGGTGCAAATGAAGGTTCCAATATTTTCATCTTTATCTTTTCTTTCAATAGTTCCACCAATTTAGGTAAATGTGCCCTCGGTACTGGAATCGATCTTAGATTCCAAGGTACATGCGGTACAGTGAAGATAACCATAGGTGTTATAATATTTGGATCCACACACCCAATTTCATGAGATTCGAAGGCAAACGATCTACCTTGTTTAGCCAACATCTTTTTGAAGCAAGTAATTTCCTTCAACAATAAAGAACCATCAGAACCAATCTTCAATTCTTCAAAAGTCTCTTCAGTAAACTGATGTCCAATACTCATTGGATCTCTTAAACTTGCTTCTTTTGATGCTTCTCCTATTTGTTCTTTAGAATCCTCTGGTAATGGTCCGGCAACAGGCTTTACCTTCTTATCTGCCGTTTTATATCTCGTCTCTACTGTGACTTCTGGTGCTTGAAAAGATTCAAGCATGGTATAAACTTCTCTCGAATGAATCTCAACAATCTTATCATTATCCCCTAACCCAATAGATGTAATCAATTCCAATGAATCTTCCAGCCCATTTTCTTCATAAACACCCAAAATCCTCTCATCATCTTGCAATGTACCTATCTTGTGTAACTGTCCTTCAATATCATATAATCTTTTTCTTTCCTTTCTTTTAAAATCATCAACTTTCTTATACATAATATTTCCATTCTCCAATATACCAATAAAACTCGCATCAAAGGTACCTTCATCTCGCGAGAGTACCTCCTCTTTTGTACCTCCATAATCTCGCTTTACAGTGGTACCTCCCCAAAATCCTTAAATCCTTCAACAATCTTTGGCAATGGTTTCTCCCTCAACCTATCTCGATTCCGTTCATGGTTAGGAGGTACTGTTAGAAATTGTACAGCTTTCCTCCCATCTTCGCTCCGTACCCTTGCATAAGAAGAACCATCGTCAAGTACCTTTGTTTCCATCTGTGTTGCCGTGATATAAGGTTGTCCTAAAATCAACGGATAAGACGTTGTATCTTGAACGAAGAAATGTTGCTCCGTCGCAACATCCCCAATCCGAATTTTGACATCTGGACAAGCTCCATATAATTCGCCTCGTGTGTTATTAGCTGCTCGTATTGCCCATCCATGTTCCATATCAATTGGCCATTTTTGCTTCTTATAAAGATCTTTAGACATGAGATTTATTTCAGAACCATGGTCCACCAAGGCAACTATTGGTTCTTCTATATCTCCTACCTTCACCAATACCTCAGTAGTTGCCCTTGCCCAATGCTTTCGAGTATAATGGCTCAAAGTTTCCATTCCCTTGTCACTAGAATCTTCGAAATGTACTCGCTAATTATACCCATTCTTTTCATTTGTTGGTTGCTTGTAACCAATATCAACCTCTTCTTCATCTCTACATATTCTTGCATCAATAGCATGACTCATTCCAGTTTCGCTCATTAATTGCCTCTTTCGCTTAATGCTGTCAATGATAACATCATCAAACTCCTTCTTTGCAATTCTCAAGACTTCTTTCAATGTGAATTCCACCTTAGCGTTTAATATACGTTCTTCCAACACCCCTTTCAAATTTGTTGCCGCTTCAATGTCAGAAAGTAGCTTATAAGCAATTGATTTGCCCTTATCTATTGTCTCCATTGTTTTTTCTCCCAATGATGTTGAGGTATCCTTTACAGGCAATTCTTGTGAAGCTGCCTCCCGAGCCTTGTCTCCTCGAGTTTGCCTCTTAAAAGAATTTCCTTCTCTAGTATCATCAAAATTTCCTCGTCTTTTTTCTTCCATCAAAGCTTCATGTTGGCTCTTAGCAATATATGCATGAACTGAAAGAGACTCAACAGGATCCTCCCAACCTGTTCTTCCTCGTATTGTAGCTGCAGTTCTCAATAGCGCTTCTCGAGGTAATTTCCCTTCTTGCATTGTAGAAACGGCAGAAGCCCAAAACTCACTAGTTTCCGTACTTCCACCAATTTCATCATCTACTCTAGCACCATAACTTGCACTTTCTCGTACTACTGTTTCATGCTCTTTTAAGTAATCTTGAACCAATGCTCTCATTCCTCCCTTGCCAAAATTGGTTTGAAGAAGATCCTCCCTATCTTTCAATGCTATCTTCCCATCTTTCCAGCAAATAATTCCCTGCCGTATCATATTATTAAATTCATTGCAATCTTTTCTAGTGTGTGAAGCATCATCACACCAAATGCATCTTTGTACATATTCTTGTTTTGAAACATTCTTCGAATTGTTTATAGAAGTATTCTCTTCAAGTCTTGCCAATTTGATTTGAAGATCTCGCATTCCTCGTATAATTTCTTCCATACCCATATCTGCTTTCTTTGACAAGGATGTCGAAGGTTGAACTGTAGGCATTGTCGGTGGTGTTGTACGTACTGGAGCTTTGGGTGCTTGTACCATTTTCGGAATATTACTCCTATCCTTCCTCTTTTCTTTTTTTGTAAGCAACCCCACCGCATCTTCAACGTTCTTCCACTTCGTTGTCAATCCTTCATCTTCTTCTTTGTCTTCAAGAAGGGGTTCTAATTTCTCTTGCAATTCTCCATCAGCAGCTTGAAAAAATAGATCAACTTTGTTCGGCTCCAATGTCAATTTTTCTACTTTTGATAATTGAGAGTACTGCCTCTCAAATTCCCTTAGTAGCTCTGTTGCTTGCAAATTCTTATTGGGCCGTTCAATCCATCCCAGAAATAGCTTCTTAGTAATGCGATCATCATCTTTCAAGAAATATTCGTCTTTCAATGCATGTGAAAAATCCTCCCATGAATTCCCACAACGATCCGTAATCGATGTAATGTGGTCCCTTATCTCCGGTATCGTGGCAAGTCCAAATAGTGCAACCATTTTCTTCTCAGAAACCCGATTTAATTCCATTTCATGAATATAACATCTTAAATACCTTGAAATATTCCTCCCATCAAATTGATCAATTTTATTGACCACTGCTTGCAATGCTTTGGTTGCCAAAGCTTCCTTTCGATCATTGCTTTGCTGTTGCTGCATTGACAATGAGAAGGCTTGAAACAAACTAGCAATAGACGGATCCATGTGCATACCTTGTCCTTTAGAAGACTCCCCACCAGAAACTTCTCTCAAAAATCCTTCAAAATTTTTATTTTCGTTTTCCATAAAAATAAAGATAAAATCAACCGAAATCCAATACCTTCTACCTCAAGCTTTCACGTTGGGTTCACCACTTATGTCGTATTACGTGCTTTTCTACTCGAGAACGCGTCGGGCATCTGGCTGTAGAAGGTAGTATGGAGATTTGCCGATAGTCAAGCAATCTATCAGTTTTTGACTGCTAGAATATAAACGACTGCAACAATGTACCGTAAATCTATACGGATGCTCTTCGACTGCTTGTTGAAGTCTTTTTTTTGCCCCAGCCGATAGGTCTCTAGACGTTACAGAGAACCCCGAACAACCCAAACTGTTAATCTTCAATACCCCTTTGTACTTACGATCTTGTATCCACTGACTGTTTTGTTAGATTAACCCAATAAATTTCATTCACTCCGCATACTCAATCCTATAGACACCCCTTTAATCCTTCAATCACAGACGTAACTCGATTTTACAAAACAGTCAAGAGTATTCAAACCCACTTCATTTAAAAATCCCGATTCACCATTACAACACTGACTTCAGCAACGATTGCCTCAGTCTTCCCAAAACTCTACAAAGAAGAAAAATCCAAATTCTATGTCTTTCCTTCCCCGACCCGAAGCATGAAGCTCCTCTCTCTAATTCCCTTGATCTTCCAAAAACCTCCAATAAAAAACCGAACTGGTAACCTTGCAAAAGCTTGAAAACTCGCTCCCCCCCCCCCCCCCCCGATTCCCCCCAAAAAAAAAACCTCCCCCCCTCAAAACTATATCCCCCCCTAACCTTATCCTCTGAATTTCTTCAATCTTCCGTCTTAGATCCGGAATTGGCTCCCACCTCAAGCTTGGATCCGAAATTGGCTCTCGCCGTCAAGCTTTCTCCTCCGTTTTTACCTTTAAGAAATCCATTTACCGAAAACAACGTTCCTTGAAACGGCACAGAGAACAGGACAGCCTGAAACAGAATCGAACCCCGTAATCGGGACCACATTGAGTCGCCCGACCAATTTAGGTCCTATATTGGAAAAGATGCCCGTAGTAACCTGGATGTTCCCGTAATTGGGTCAAATTGGTCCTTGCGTCAGATTGGCTAAGACCCGTAGTAAGACCTCGATTTCCCGTAATTAGACTGCATTGGGTTGACCGGCCAATTCAGGTCTCATATTGGATAAGAGGACCCGGATTGGATTATCGAAATTGGATCCAATTGGCTCCTCGAACCCGTCGTGTGAATTGGTCCTTCTCTTCCTGCTGACTCCCGTTATTGGAATCGAACAGAGCATTTCAGTATGCCCCGGCTGACTGTAACGGAGTGACTGAACCTGACCACTCAGTATTTGTATTGGAGTTGGTCGATGCTCCCAATATTTGAGGTAACTGAATATTAATAAAATTCCCCTTTCTTTTTATTTTCACTGTATACTCGTGTTACAACACGACAGCGTTCCGTATAAGGTATGGCCATTTTGAGTCTAATGTCATGCCCTTTGATCTTATTAATGCTCGAGCGGTCTTTCAACATATGATGAATGACATTTTTCGAGAGTACCTTGACGATTTTGTTGTCATCTATTTCGATGATATTTTGATATTCTCCAAAAATGAGGAAGAGCATGAAAAGCACGTTCGTTTGGTCTTGAAGAAACTACGCGAGCGAGGATTATATGCCAATTTGGAGAAGTGTTTATTTCACCAAATAGAGATGGAGTTTTTGGAGTTTGTTGCGACTACGAAAGGCTTGAAGATGGACCCTAAGAAAGTGGAAGCAATCATGTCTTGGGAGGTTCCAAAGACGGTGAGAGACATTTATTGCTTTCTTGGCTTTGCCAACTTCTATCGGATCTTCATCAAGAATTACTCTCAAGTTGCTGCTCCTCTCACTCGGTTGACATGCAAGAATAAGCTAGAATGGGGACCTCTAGCGGAAAAGGCGTTTCAAGACTTGAAGACCGCATTTACTACGGCTCCAATCTTGGTACATCTAGACTTTATAAAGGCCTTTTATTTAGAAACTGATGCTTCGGATTTTGCTTTGGGAGCTGTACTTTTACAAATGAGAGAAGACAAGAAGCTCCATCTGGTTGCATTCTATTCTTGAAAGTTCTCTGCTGCTGAAATCAATTATGAGATCTACGATAAGGAATTTCTTGCTATAGTGGATTCTTTCCAAGAATGGCGTCATTTTCTTGAAGGAGCTGCATACCCAGTGACCGTATACACAGATCACAAGAATTTGGAATATTTCATGTTGGCTCGAGTTCTAAATCGACATCAAGCTCAATGAAGTATGTTGCTATCTAGGTTCGATTTTGTTATCACTTATCGACCTGAAAAGCAGTAAGGACTATCTGATGCCTTATCGAGGAGATCATATCTTGTATCAAAGGCTGGAGAAGTAGCGTTTCATCAACAATGTATGACATTGTTGAAGCCAGAGCAATTTTGGCTTTGCGCTACTATTGTGCCAATTAATGTTCACTTCCTGAATCAGGTACATGCTGTGACTATTGAAGATTCAGTAGCCATTGATATCAAGCAGTGTGCCAATGACGACAAATTCAAGGTGGAAGAAGATCTTTTATACTTTGAAGAGCGGTTGTATATCCCAAAAGGACCAGTACGACTCCGAGTTCTTCAATCTCGCCATGATTTTCCAACTGCGGGATATTTTGGATTCAACAAGACCTTGGAGATTATTTCTCGAGATTTTTGGTGGCCCCAAATGTGGAAGGATGTAAAAGATTTTTTCCTCTCCTGCGACATCTATTCAAGATCCAAGAATCTTCGACATCACCCTTATGGACTCCTACAGCCATTATCGATTCCACGTCGACCATGGTCTTCAGTTTCCATGGACTTCATCACGGACCTTCCATCATCGAACTCATTTGACAACATCTTTGTCGTAGTAGATCGGCTTACAAAGATGGCATACTTTATTCCTTGCAAGAAGACATTGTCCAATGAAGTCACAACAAGGCACTTTCTCAACAATATGTATCGATATCATGAACTATCAGATGATATCATATCATATCGAGGAACCCAGTTCGTATCAAAGTTTTGGAGATCTCTCTTTGAGATATTGAAGGTGGATATCAAGCTTTCTTTGAATTTTCATCCTCAAACTGACGGCCAAACGGAATGGGTGAACCAAGTCTTGGAACAATACTTAAGATATAGCATCAACTATCAGCAAGACGATTAGACCACATATCTGCCGCTAGCCAAGTTTGCATATAACAACACCCTCCATGCGTGGACTAAATACACACTATTCTTTTCCAACTATGGGTATCATCCAAAGCTTGATTTATTGAGTCCGTCAATAAATAACAATCCAGCAGCTGAAGGATTTACGAAACAACTATCAAAGCTTCAAAATACGTTGAAGCTTCAATTACAATCTGCTCAAGAATCCTACAAGGCGTCTGTAGATAGATTTCGGAATCAAGCACCTACTTTCAAAATTGGAGATAAAGCATGGCTTCTTCGACGGAATATCAAGACCAAGCGACCATATAATAAGTTAGACTATCGAAGATTGGGACCATTTATCATCCAAAAGCAAATCAATCCAGTGGCGTACCGTCTGGAATTACCAGCTTCTATGAATGTACATCCAGTCTTTCATGTTTCTCTGTTAGAGCCTTATCGAGAGTCGTCTTTTTTTGGAAGAGTACAATGTCTACTATCTAGTATTGAGATCGAGAACCATGAGGAATATGAGGTTGAAAAGGTACTGGATTCACGACGAAGGTGGAGCAAGTGGGAATATCTTGTTCATTGATGCGGCTACAACATTAATGAACGAATGTGGGAGCCAGCTGAAAATCTCGCCAATGCGCCGCAAAAGATACAGGAGTTTCATCAACAACATCCTCATAAACCTAAGCCGATTTGACGATAGTTTCCTTCTGAAGCTTGCTCACCAAAGAATATAAGAAAGGGAGAGAGCACTACCAAAATTCGTAGTTGATGTAGTTATTTTCTCCAAGATAAAATAGAATTTTTTCAGTAGCCATAGTTTGGTCTTCTGATATGGATAGCCAAGAGATAGATACTATGCCAGTCAGATTATTTCAACCGACTAGCTTACAAAGGTGACTCCGAGATGAAGAACTGCCTATACCACGACGACGACGGAGGATACCGAATAACCGATCACTGGTGATTATATTTGAGTCTGAGCCTACTTACGACGGTCAGCCAAAAGGCATGTTTGCAAGACAATTTCACAATGAGGACATGGAAGTTCATGCTTGCTCAGAAATTGAAGGAGTGGGCCACTACTGTTGGCTTCAAGGGTCGATGAACCACTTGCCTCGTGAATAACGGTTGGAGTTCATAGCAGACGTTATGCGACAGATCTTCATTTTCTTACGTTGGTACTGATTAATAACAACATTGCTTCTCAGAGACCTCGAAGCTAAAGGAGGGGGTGATGTTAGGAACATAATCCTTAGAACCTTCTAGAGACAAGTTTCTAGAACCTTCTAGAAGCAAGCCTCTGGAACCTTCTAGAAGCTTCTTAGTTGGTAGAAAATATTAGGGACATAGTCCTTAGAAGCTTCTTAGTTGTTAGAAAATATTAGGGACATAGTCCTTAGAACCTTCTAGAGATAAGTTTCTAAAACCTTCTAGAGATAAGTTTTTAGAACCTTCTAGAAGCAAGTCTCTGGAACCTTCTAGAAGCTTCTTAGTTAGTAGAAGTTGCTTGAGAAGCTTCCTAAATAGAAGTATATATTAGAATCGAGGCTGAAGAGTTCTTCAGTCTCGACAACACATCTCTTGGAGCTCTAGCTTAGCTCTCTAGTGTTGTTCTCATCTGATTAATTTAGTTCTTGTCAATTCTTCTTGAACTTCTTGTTAGATCTTGAGTCTGTATTTCTGTGTCCGTGACAGAATCTAGTCTATAAAGACAACTATCTATATGAACTAGTATTAAAGCAAAAAAGTGGCTAACGTATGTAACTTAGAAGAAACATAGGTGTCATAGCTACTAACTTAAATTCTTTTCTTTGAATAAGAATTATATAGCACCAACTTTTAGATTTTTATATAGAAGATTTTTTTTTTCTTATTTTATTGTCTCTTTTTTTATTCTATAGATTTATCTTATCTTATTTTATTAAGTAGACTAATTTCTTCAATAATTTTCTAACTTAAGAAAAATTATACTAGAAGATAAGAGTGCACTAATATTGAATACAATCTTTCATATAAATATTTTTCTCAAGATCTATAGCACTATTATTATAGTTTTGATAGAATATTAAATTGAATATGCTAAATTTTAGATAAGGACTTGCCTTCAAAACAAGAGTTTTGGATCCTTTGCCTCTTCAAGTTGTTCTAGATGGACATAATATGCGAGTCATCAAATTGACTCACTAGTTGTTTTAAGATAAAAAGATGCATTTAGAGTACTTAAAACCATAATATATAGTAAATAGTATAAAAATCTTTAGTCAAATAGAAAATTAGAGTGTTAGTTGTAGAATTAGAATCTTAGTAAGTCTTGGAAGCAATTATCTAAGTTGGTTTAGTATTTTTTTTACTTATTAATTTTATATTGTTTTGATTTTTCTAAGACATTCTTCATAAAAATAAATGCATCAAAGTTTACCATGAGTATCATTTTGTCACAAATTAGAGTAGATAATAAGATCCATTTGATAGCTTTTCATTCCAAGAAATTTTTAGCAATCAAAATTAAGTACAAGATCGATTCTTATAATTATGGATTCATTTTAAGAATGGCATCATTATATATAAGGGGCTTTCAGTCCAATTATTATATATAAGAATCACAAGAACCTCAAGTACTTCATGTTGGCTTATGTTTTGAATCATTTTTAAGCTTATTGGAGTATGTCTTATTAAAATTTGATTTCAATATTATTTATAGATCCAAAAAATAATAGGATTTATTAGATGCTTTTCTTGGACATTCTTATCTTGTATTGAAAGAAAGAAATATAGCTTTTTATCAATAAAGAATAATTTTTTGAAACCAAAGTATTTTCATCTTTGAGAAATAAAATCAACATTGGCTATTGATTCAATCTTTATCAAGCAAATTCAATCAAATATGTCTTTTAATCCTCTTGTTTATGATATCAAGAATAATTCTTCTAAATATCATGATACTTTCAAGTTCAAGTTCAAATGTAATCTACTCTACTTTGAGGAATGATTATACATTCCAAAAGACGAAGCTCAATTACATGTTCTTCAAGCTTGTCATGACTTTTCCACAATTAGATATTTTGGATATTATAAGTTTTAAGAATTCATATCAAAAGATTTTTAGTGGCCACAAATATAGAAGGCAACTACAGACTTTGTACAATCATGTGATATTTTTTCAAGATCTAAGACTCCTTGTCGTCAACCTTATGGACTTCTTAAGCCATGACCTATTTTGAAGCAACTATAGTCTTGCGTTTCTATAGATTTTATCATAGATCTTCTAATCTTAAGTTTTTATGATTTTATATTTATGATAGTATATTGTTTTATTAACATGACATATTTTGTATAATATAAAAAATGTATCACAAGTGACAAAATAGCTAAGTTTTTTCTTGACAAAATCTATTGCTATTATAGATTATCCAAAGATAAAAAGATTCAATTTGTATCAAGATTTTGAAAAATCCTTTTTAAGATTCTAAAGGTGGATATAAAGCTCTCTTTGACTTTTTATCTTTAAATTGATGGACAAATGAAATGGATGAATGAAGTTTTGAAACAATATTTGAAGTATATTAACAATTATAATCAAAATGATTGAATAATTCTTTTGCCATTGGCAAAATTTACATACAATAATTTAATACATTCTTTTATTCAACAAACACCTTTCTTTGCTAATTATGGTTATCATCTATAACTTATTTTTTTGACTTTTCAAAAATTGATAATTTTGCTATAAAAGATTTGGTAAATTGTTTGTCAAAGCTACAAGTAATAATGAAGATGTAATTAAAAGAAGTTCAAGAATGACAAAAGATCAATTCGGATGCCTATTGCAAGAAACAACCATAATTCACTATAAGTGATAAGGTATGGCTACTTTGTTACAGTATTAAGACTATTTGTCCTTGTGACAAATTAGACTACTATAGACTTGGATCTTTTTTTATTTGTGAACAAGTCAATTTTGTTGCTTATTAATTACATCTATTGGAATCTATAAAGATTCTTCAAATATTTTATATATTTCTTCTTGAGCCATATAAAACAATGAATATTTCAAAAAAAAGACAAATGCCACTTCTTCCTATATAAATGAATAATAATCAAAAGTTCAGGGAAGAAAAAATCTTAGATTTAAGGTAGTACCAAAATAGATTAAAATATCTTGTTTATTGGCATAGATATGATATTAATAAATACATATGGAAATTTAAAAAAATCTTATAATACAATAAAGAAAGTTGAGGCTTTTTATCAACAACATCTATAAAAACCAAGATAAAGAATAACAAATCTTTGTTATAAAAGAAACAAAATTTAAGAAATTTAACATTCTACCTTCTACTCTTGTTTGTAAATTTTGTGTATTTGTGACTCTAAAGAGATGAAGAACCAACAACTACTAGATTTTACTCAAGATTTATCACTTACTAATTAATCATTATGATTATTACAACCTTTAAGATGACATACTTAAGATGACATACTTAAGATGAAGATCCTTAAGAATGACATGTCTTTTTTCAAATAGATGGCAAGATACAATGTATTTGATATCACAACTTAAGAAGAAACTCTTCATATTTGGTGATTTTATTAGAGGTAGAAATGATTCTTGACAATATTTCAAATGTTTTATTTGAAGGAAGTTACAAAGGCCTCAACAACAATCAAATGACCGAATAGTCTTTCTACTCTAATATGGAATACTATTAATTGTTGAGAGGACTTATCAACCAACTTCAAAGAAAATAAAGGTCAAAATATGGGACAAATATAATTTGCTGCATCTTAAATTTTTTCAACATATGATGGCTATTTTTTATGGAACTTGTTCCTAGAAAAGGAAGGAATATCATAGATATTCATATTTGCTCTAATACTTTTTTATATGATTAAATAGAAATAGATAAAAATAAATTTATTTTATAATAATTTTAGAAAAGCTTCTTAAAAGCTTCACAGATGTTGCATTGATCTATATATATTTGTAGTTGATTAATAGGTTAGAAATTTAATCAACAACTTAACCACGTATTGATAATTTATAGAATAAGCTAATTATGTAGTGGACATAAAAAAAACTTATCTTATAATTTAGATATATGTCTTATAAAGTCAATAGGTTTTAGAGGTCCTATAGGATATTGCCATATAACTCTTAATTAAGAATATATATGGAGGCATGAGTGAAGCCTTCTTTACTCTTATCAATGTCTTTCTAGTTTTTATTCTTGTCTTAAGAATTTTTAAGTCTTCTTGTCTTAAAAAATAGCCATTCTATTTTAATACTATATTATCTTTGAATCATTTTATAGTATTTTCAAGTGAGAGAAGAGTATATTGAAGTTTTGATTTTTTGAGGTTCATGTTCTTGATACTAGATGTTTTTTCAAGCTTCATGCTTATGGTGAAAGAAGAAGGTTTAATCCAAGGAGAAATTTGTACTTTATTGAAAGATAATATAGAATAAGAAGTAGCTACTTCTTGAACTAGTACTTCAATTACTTTGTCTTATATGGTTCAAGCAATGAAAGTAATTTTATCTACAATAGGCAAGCCACTATCATTTGAACCTTTTCAAATATTTATTAAGTAGTTAAAACATAAGTATGAAGATTTTAGGTATGATCAAATACAATGCATTTAAGATTTTTATTGTAAAAATAAATATATTCTACATATTATATATATATATATATATATATATATATATACACATATATATTTGGCTCATTTTATAATAGAATCAAGAGGTGTATTTATTGAGATGCAACTTGTTAAGATTTTCTTCTTTAAGATTAATAAAAGATTCTTGGATTTAGTCACACCAAGAATTATTTTCAATTATAATTACAAGGCTATATTGACACAAATGTTTGTTAAAATTGAAAAATGCTATAAGGTACTTTGTCAACATAATGCTATTGATATGGTAGCTTAGATGGCAGATGTATCTAAGTCCAAGAAGATGGTAGCTTCTACAAGTAGCTTGACATAAACTCAACCTAAAAAGACTATATATTATTAGAGATGTAGTGAATCTGGTCATACAATAAATGATCCCAACTATTCCAAAAAGAAAAAAGCTTCATATATAAAGAAGTTTAAGCCAAAAGTTGAGATGGCTAAATTAAAAAATAGATCTAAAAAGAAATAATTGAAGTATATCCATTGTGATAAGCTTAATTACAATGAAAATAATTGCTTCATATTACATCCATATAAACGACATATTTTAAATAAGAAAAAAGCCTTAGAAGCTAAAATTTCTAAATTAAAAAAGAGATTGAATAATGTGGCTTCATTAAGACGAATCACCAAATCTCATGTAGCTTTTAGAAGTACAAAAAGTTCTTCTTCTTTAAAAAATTATATGTTTGGTGCAAGAAGACAAATAGTGGTTAAAATTACCACACATTGTTGTATTGTGGTTTGACTACCATTTGATAATAATGCATATATATATTTAATATATAATTTATTATATAATATTATAAAAATTATGTTATTAGGTTTTAGTTAATTATATAATGTGATTAGATTACTATTTTGAATTAGTTAGTTTCAAAGAGCTATTATTGAAGTTGATTTTATATTACTAATAGTTTTTATATATTTAGAGAAATTTTTATTAAATATTGATGATTCTTGATATTTTTTTATTTGGTATTTAAGATAATATTATATAAAATATATTAAAAAAAAATTTAAAAAGTATTTTTATTTAAAAAGAGTAGTTGACCCAACCATATCAATGAATGGAAATGAATGATGAAAATTTCTATTCTTATTAGCTAAACGTCATATCCAATGGGCTTCAAAGAGACTTCTCGAGGCCTTATTAAGAATTAAGATTATTCTTTTGATATTATTTAAAAATTAGAGGTTAGAATCGTAAAGTTTAGGATTTAAGATATGCTTTTGGTATAAATTTTGTGTGATTTGGAGTCTTTATGAAGGAAATATAGGCAATCAAGATGTTGATTTTGTACCTATTATTACTCTTTGGGGCATAGTACATGTGTATGAGGAATTTTGAAGATTGGATTATGCGGTTGAAAAGATGGTTTAAAGAAATATATTTTGTATGCAAAAAAAAAAGGTTTAAAGTTGATTTAGAAGAGATATGATTGCTTGAAGATAGTACTTCCAAATTGAGATTTGTCTATGAGCCGATTTCATGAAAGATTTGATTTTAGCCATATCTCAACTATTTGGACAAATATTTGGCTAAACTATTTTTTAAAATTTTAATACTATGTTAAAAAGCTATATAACAAATTTTATAGAATTTTAATTTTAGGTTTTTGAGATATAGAAAAAATAGTACTTGGATGCTTATAATTTAGGATTTGGAGCACTTGCTAGGATTTCTAAGATGCCAAATGATCAAAAGTAGATTTATGATATTTTTTTTTTGTAGAAAAGCTTAAAGATAAATTCTAGATTATCTAAAAATTTTAGAAAAATTTAAAAATTGAATCAAGACATATGAATTTTTAAATTTTGAGAAGAAAGAATCTTTTGTCAAGGAAAAGCTGTTTTAAAAGGATTTTGCTACAATTTGAGCATTTTATGTAAAGTAAAGAGATTTTTGAGAGCCAAGACTTTATATATATATATATATATATATATATATGTGAAAGATAGAGATATGAAGCTATGAAAAACTTATGATGTAAAGATAGATTTTTAAAAGGAGATTATGGATTTTCTTTGAGTTTTTTGAAATCTAGCTTATTGGCAAATAATTAATTGTGATTTGGTATAGCAATGGATGTTAAGGCATTTCTGGATGCTTTAGAAAGCCTTATGTACAAAACTTCTTAAATATAAAAGGATTTTTATTAATAGAATATTTTTTGATATTATTATATTTATTTATCTTCTATAATAAGAATACATCACTTATTAGAACTTGGCTAATAAGTTAAAGCTAAATTTTCTACAGCTAGATATTCAATATATTTTTAGATAGAAAATCATACCATATGATAATGTATCCAAACAATAGTTAAGAATATAGCACCTACAACAAGTGAAATACTAAAACCTTGCTCTGGTTGTTCAAACAATCATAGAGATTCTAACATTCATGTGCAATTACCTTTATTATTTGGCCTTGCGGATGTTAATTTTGTAGCAAAGCCTTCTATTTCATTTTTAATACAAGTTGAAGATTGTAGTATTAAAATATAATACATACTTTAGCTACAAAGTAATAAATATGCCTATATTATTTAATATTGATTTTTTAGCTTCAAAATTTAAATCAACAAGGATCTTTCATTTGGTTGATAAAATATTAAAAGTCAAAGTGCATATTCCATCATTAGAAGAGGCTCAAGTAATCACAAAGCCTTCAAAATAGGAGAATTTAGCTCAATTACAAGCAAAACTTGTAGCTAAAGCTATTGCCATATTTGATGACATTCACTTGAAGGCCACAAACATAAATCCTTCAAGTAAGGTGCCATTGGCTATAGAGGTAGCATTTTTATCTAATGTTGTAGCTAGACTTACTTTAAAATATCAAAATTTGTATTTAAGAGTTTTTTGATTAATTAAAAATAATAATATATTTATTATTAATTATACTTATAGCAATACCATTCATGCTATATTTTTACTTGTTATGCTAGATTTTGGAGCTCAACTAGTTATGATTTATAAATGGCTTTCTTAAGAATTAAGTCTCACTTTTATAGACCTGAAAACTTATCTTTTCACTATTATTACTTCAATAGGAGGCACAAAGTGAGCTACTAGCTATACCAAGAAATTTTTATAATTAATATTTTTCATTGGATCTGATCCACTTTATTTACACTTATCTCTAACGTATGTAGTGACTAGTACCACCAACTATGATATTTTAGTCGATCAATAAGCCTTTTATGTATTTGACATTGACCTAGATAATTAGATTAAAGAAGCATAGATTTGACAAAGATAGTCTATTGATAATGGTAGGAAAGAATTCATTCTAGTCACATTTGTAGCCATTGCTATGATTATGTTAGTAAAAATCTTATTTGATTGTAGTACATTGGCATTTGATTTGTCTTCTGGTGTCATAGATATATATCTACTATAAATATTATGTAGATAATATGAATAGATAGAAGTTGATAAAAATAGATTAATTTTAAAATACCTTCTAAAAAAGCTTCTTAGAAGCTTTTAAGATGTTATTTTAACTTTACATGTATTTGCAATTGATTGATAGATTAGAAACTTGATCAACAAGTTAACCACATACTATATATATTGGTAGCTTGTAAAATAAACTAACTATATAGTGTCCATATAAAAAAACTTTCCTTGCAAGTTAAGATACATATCATATAAATTCAACACGTTTTTGAAGGTCCTATAGAATTTTGCCATATAGATTCTAATTGAATAGTATATATAGAGATAAGAATAAAGCCTTCTTCACTCTTATCAATTCCTTTCTTATTTCTAGTTTAGATTCAAGAGTCTTTAGTTTTCTTATCTTTTGGCAATAGCCATTCTAGTGTCCTTTTAATATATATACTTCTTTATTTTTATTTTGTCACTTTTCTTTCGATATGGATTTCATATGTTTATGCATCTTCTTTCAATTCATCTTCTTTACAGATAGATAAGAGTCTAGTTATAATATTAGAGCTTTGTCTTCTCTTGATTAAAAATAGATTATCTCTCTTTTTTTTATAAGTTATAAGAATATTAGAAGTTGTAGATTATCTTCTTTTAAATTAATATTATTCTTTGTATTTTTTCTTTCAAGTCTTCTTTTTTGCTTATCTTGAATGATATTAGATTTTTTTTTTTTTTTTTTTTTTTTAGATGTTATCATGGCAGAGCTTCTTGAAATGAAAAATTCAATGGCACAAATACAAGAGAAATTGAGTGAGTTGATGCTTGCAATGTATCAACTCAATTTATCATGACCAAGAGTAATAAAAATGGTAAGAAGTGAAGATAGAAGCATGATTGGAGCTGCTTCAACATCTACACCAAATCACATCTCTTCTCCTATGGTAAAACATCCTTTCAATGTTACACAACCTATAGTTGTCTTACTCAATAAGTTTGATGGTATAAAATCTAAGTTTCAAGGATTCATCAATCAAGTAAAATTTATGATTGAACTTCAATTTCAAAGCTATCCAATGCCAAAATCTTAAGTTAGATTTATTAGTATACTTCTTTTAAGTTTGGTATTATCATAATTTTTTATCTTTTTTTGAATGACAAGATTCAATATTAGATAATTTAAAGGCTTTTTTGATAGAGTTTTAATCTATATGTGGAGAATATTTTATAATCTTATTGCAAGCAATAAGATTTGTATCTTGTAATAAGGTAATCAATCAGCGATATCATATGCTTCACAATTTTGATAAGTAGCAATTGGTGTCACGTAGGATGATGTTGCTCTTATGACCCAATTTTTCTATGGATTACAATATGAAATAAAGAAATTGATGCTCAACTTACTTGATCTTTAGACATTGAGTCAAGTAATTGACTTTGCTGTGAAGTGTGATATTTGGCTTTTTGACTTTCAATCTGAGATTCGCCCAAGAGAACCTCTATATTATTATAATTCAATAATAACATTGACAACCTCTCATTCTAAACATTTGAAAATAGAAGACATGCAAATTGATGCAATATGTTTTAAATCTCTTATTGAAGAAGAAATGATTCATTGTTGTTGAGAAGGATTGTATTTATACCATAGAGAAGCTAAATATATTGCTTAATATTGTCCAAATAAACAACATAACTACAAAATGAGGAATAAGACTATCAAAGATGAGAAAATATTGAAAAACAAATTTGTCCAGCTATAATAGGGACCATATAGCTGAAATCTTGTATAAATGAAGGTCCTATCTTCTCTTCAAAACCCTCTCCTTGTTTTACAATAAATATACATTTAGGACCTAATAATCACAAAGCCTCTACTTTGATAGATTTAGGAACCTCAACTTGTTTTTTAGATGAAGACTTTGTTAAAAGCCATAGAATAACATTAGTACAAAAAATTAAACCCATATATGTAGAATTCATAAGTGGCCATTTGTTATCTTCAAAAGATATTACTTATAAAACAATTCCTATAGATATAGCAATGAATGGTCATAATAATTGAATAATTTTTAATATAATTAGATTTTCTTTTAATTTGGTTATTTTAAGTTTATTGTAGCTAAAAAAATATGATTCTTTGATAGATTGGATTTCACATAAACTTGATTTTCTTCAAAGTATTATTAAGAGTTTTGTGGAAAGCCATGAATTTAGTGTAGCCAAATTCGTACTCATAGGCACAAAAGCTTTCTTGCATGCTGTAAAAAAAAGATTATCTTTTGTTAATTATGCCACATCCATTTTAAATAATAGAAAGACTTCAAATGGCATTCCAAGTTAATATGAAGATTTTTAAGATGTTTTTGAGAAAAAAAATGTAAATATTTTTTTGAAGTATCATCCATATAATTACTCAATTCACCTTAAAGAGGGAAGTCATCTACCATTTGACTCAAGTACATTAAGAAGAACTTGGCCAAGAATTTTATACGTAATTTAAAATCTCTTTTAGGAGATCCTATCTTATTTATAAAGAAAAAAGATGGATTACTATAAATGTGCATAGATTATCAAAGATTCAATAAGATTACCATGAAGAATAGATATCCTTTATTCTTGATATCTAGACTTTTTGATCAATTAAATCAAACTAAAATCTATATAAAATAGATCTATAAAGAGCATACAACTTGGTCCATATTAAAGTACAAGATGAATGGAAGATTATATTTTGAACAATATATAGGTATTTTGAATATAATTTCATATGTTTTGGACTCATAAATGCACTAGCTACTTTTCAACATCTTATAAATGATGTTTTTTGTGAGTTTTTAGATGATTTTTTCGTCTATTATTTAGACAACATTTTAATATATTCAAAGAACATAAAAAAATATAAAATTTATGTTTGTTGTGTATTAAAAAAACTTAGAGATATGAGATTGTACACCACTTTGAAAAAGTGTGTATTCTACATTACTCAAGTTAACTTCTTAAGATATATTATTTCTAACAAAGGACTTATGATGGATCCAAATCAGGTTTACATTATTATAGATTGAAAGATTTTAAAAATAATAAAAAATATGCAATATATTTTGGACTTTGCTAATTACTATTAGATCTTCATTAAGAATTTTTTTTTAAGTTAAAATTCTTCGTACACATCTTACATGCAAAAACAAATTTATTTGGAGTAAAGAAGCTCAAGTATCTTTTGAAGCCTTCAAATTGGCATTTATTTTTGTATCAATCTTGTATTGCGTCAATTTTTCTAAGGCATTTTTTATAGAAATAAATGCATCAGATTTTGCTATAGATGCTATTTTTTATAAATAAGAGAAGATAATAAGCTCTACCTAATAGCTTTCTATTTTAGAAAATTTTTAGGAATCAAGATTAACTATGGGATCTATGACAAAGAACTTCTTGCAATTATAGATTCATTTTAAGAATAGCATCATTATCTAGAAGATACTTTTAGTATGATCACCATATATACAAATCATAAGAATGTCAAGTATTTTATATTAGCACATAGTTTAAATTTTTGTCAGGCTTGTTGGAATATATCTTTGTCAAGTTTTGAGTTTAATATCACTTATTGGCCAAGAAAATAATAAGATTTGTCTAATGTCCTTTCAATACGTTTTTATCTTGTACTAATAGAAAGAAATGTAGCTTTTTTTTAACAAAAGATAATTTTATTGAAGTCGAAAAAAATTCATCTTTGAGTAGTGAAATTGATATTGACTATTGATTTAGTTTTTTTCAAGCAAATTCAATCAAGTATGTTCTCTAATGTTTTTATTCATGATATCAAGAATAATTCTTCTAAGTCTCTTGATACTTGTAAGTTTAAGTTCAAAAATAACCTACTTTATTTCAAAGGACACTTATATGTTCCTGAAGAAGAAGCACATTTATGTATTCTTCATGCACATGACAACTTTCCAGCATCAAAACATTTTGAATACAATAAGACTTCGGAGCTAATAACTAGAGATTTTTAGTAGCTGTAAATATAGAAGACTTTAAAAGGATTTTTTTTAATCATGTGACATTTATTCAATGTCGAAAATTCCTTGTTATCAACCTTAAAGACTTCTTTAGCCATTATCTATTCCAGAACAACCATGGTCTTTTGTTTCTATAGATTTTATTATAGATCTTTTAATCTTAAGTTCATATGATTCTATATTTGTCATAATAGATCATTTTACCAAAATAGCAAATTATATACTATGCACAAAATCTATCATAGGTGAAGAAATTGCCAAGCTTTTTCTTAACAATATCTATTGATATCATGGATTGTTGAAAGATATTATATGAGATAGGAGTATCCAATTTATATCAAGATTTTAAAGAATCTTTTTTAAGATTCTAAAAATAGATATAAAGATTTTTTTGGCTTATCATCTTTAAATTGATAGAAAGATAAAGCATGTAAATTAAATTTTAGAATAATACTTAAGGTGTACCATCAATTAGCAATAAGATAATTAGAGAATTCTCTTGCTATTAGTAGAATTTTCTTGTAATAATATGATGCATTTTTCTATGCAACAAAGAAATTCTTTTGCCAATTATGATTATCATCCATGATTCATACTTTTAACTTTTCAAAAGCTGATAATTGTGTGGTGTCAGAGTAGAGAGAATTTGCCTCAAGAAACCATAAGGCCTTTGGGTGCCACTAAATGCTCAATGAAGTCTAAGATATAAAAGTATCAAGTTTATATATATAATATTTTCTCTTTTAAGACAATTACATCAATACAAAAGCCCAAGTACCAAAAAAACACCCAAATGTATGATAAAGTATTTTAAAACCCTAAATATCCTTATGAGAAATGTTTCTTGAACTTCAATAGCTCATATTTCACGATTGGACTGTCCAAAAAATCCTAAATTTTACATGAAGTACTAATATACTCTCAAAAACTACCACAAAAAAATTCAACAACAAATTCAGTACAGATCTTAAGATATCACCAAAACCCTATTAATAGCTTTAAATCCTAGCTTATATACATTTGCGTGCTATTTTCTTCATATCTCACAAAATAAGTACTCAAATACCATAAAACTCTAATCTATAGCTTCTTAACTTAATAACACACACTTATGGAAATTTTGAGCCAAAAATTCATCTAGAAACTCAAGATATGGCTTCAACCATACCTATCAACAAAATGATTTACTTATTGCCTTTGAATTACATATGCTGTCTTCAATGCCCTATAACTCCTTCATTTAGACTTGGAATTCATCAAATAGTATATGTAAAGTGTAGCCAAGAAAGTGTTCTCTCCAACTTCAGTTGCTGATCTTTCATTGCTCTCCGTACGCATATGTTATGCTTCAAAGAGTGATAGTAGATACAAATTTGACACCTTAATTTTGAACACCTATATCTCTTTCACAAAAACTTGAAATCACACAAACTCTTCATCCAAATTATACCCAAAATCTCGAACTTGCTGATCCTAGCCTCCAAAGCTCAAATGACTTTGAAAGAGAAATTCTAATCTCTAATAAGGCCTCGGGCAGCCTCCTTGAAACCCATTGGGCATGGCCTTCGACCAATAAGAATGAAGATCTCCATTCCCTGCCTTCATCTAACCATGCCTTGCTTTCATCCCTCCCAATAAGCCTCCTAATAGTTTAGACTTTCATCTTTAAACTCCAACCTTCTCTTAAGCTTTATACTAGATATCTAAATCCTACATAATATAAACACTATAATCAAAATAGATAAATCTATAAATAAATTTCCTTATATCAATTCTCTTTAAATTTATTTAGTAACCACTCTAATCTACATCAAGACTTACAAACATATTATATGTCTTAATTAATTTTTACATACTATAAGCATTTACAATATGACAGCGACAAAAGATTTGATAAATTATTTATTAGAGCTATATGAAACAATGAAGGTATAGTTAAAGGAAGCTCAAGAATAACAAAAGATCAATGTGGATGCCTATAAAAAAGAATAATCATAATTCAATGCAGGTAATAATGTATGATTATTTCATTGTAATATCAAGACTACTTGTCCTTGTGATAAGGTGGACTACCATAAGCATAGATCTTTTTCTATTTATGGATAAATCAATCAAGTTACTTATTGATTATATCTATTGGAGTCAATTAAGATCCATCTTATATTTCATGTGTCTCTTCTTGAACCATACAAAACTGTAAATATACCAAAAAAATGACAAGTTCGACATCCTCTTATAGAAGTGGACAATAATAAATAGTTTGAAGTAGAAGAAGTTCTAGACTCAAGGCGCATGAAAAAAAAGTTTGAATGTTTTGTCTGTTGGCATAGATATGATATTTATGAATGCATATGGGAGCCAACAAAAAATCTTACAAATGCAATAGAAAACATTAAAAAATTTTATCAACAATATCTATCAAAATCAAGATAAAAGATAGCAAATCTTTGCTATAAAAAAAATACAATTCAAGGAAGATTATATTCTACATTCTATCCTTATTTGTAGTTTCTAAATAATTATAGCATTAAAGAGATGGAAAATCAATAGGTGACGGATTCAATTCAAGATCCATCGTTTGATGACTAATCGATGTCATGTTACGATTCGGCTGTTGTTTGAAAATAATGTAACTATGTACTTAATATATAATTTATTAAGTAAGATAATAAGAGCCATATTAGTAGTTTTTAGTTAATTGTAGAATATAATTTGATTATTACCTTGAAAAGAGGTTGTTTAAAAAGATTACTATAGAATTTGTATAACTTTAATTTCTTTTAATAGTGGCTTTTAAGATTGGTTTTGGTTGATAGTAACTTCTAAATATTTAGAGTCACCTTTATTAGACATTAGTGACCTTTGAAAACTTATTTTGGTTCTTTTATTTACTGTTTAGAGCATAAATTATATAAATCTTATAAGAAAAAAGATTGAAGAAGGATTTTGGTAGCAAAAAGAGTAATTAAGGCACTAATATGGATGAATGGAGGTGGATGATATAAATCTCTATTCCTATTTGCTAAAAATCATGCCCAATGGACTTGAAGGAGGCTACTTGAGGCCATATTAGGGATTAGATTTATTTTTTCGAAGCCATTTGAACTTTGAAGATTAAGGTTAAAGAGCTCAGATTTTTGGCTATGGTTTTGGTGCAAATCTTGTATGATTTGAAATTTATATAAAGGAGATATAGGCACTTAAAGTTAAGGTGTTGATTTGGGAGCTATTCTCACTCTTTTTGACATAATGTATGTGTATGGAGGGCAATTGAGGATCGGCAACTACAACTAGAGAGAGCACTTTTGCGGCTATACTTTTTGTATACTACTTACTGGATTCTAAGTTAAGGTAAAGGAGATATTGGATTTTGAAGTCAATGCATGCAATCTAAAGGTAGTAAGTGACCCGATTTACTAGTGATTATGTCTTAAATTATATCTAGAGCAATTTGACAAGATTTTAGCTCAAAACTTTTAAAAAAATATATATTCATGTTAATAAACTTTATACATAAGTTTGATGGTATTTGAATATTGGATTCTTGAGATATTAAGAAAATACTACTTAAGTGCTTGTAAATTAGGATTTGGAGCATTTACTAAGATTTCTTAGATGCCAAAAGATCAAGAATGAATTTACAATCAGTTTTTTTGTGGTAAAACTTAAGGATGAATTTTACCTATCCTATCAATTTGAGACAAACTGAATGGTTAGATCAAGAGTTATGAATTTTTAAAGTTCCAAAAGAAAAAATCCTTCACGGGAAAAATATGTTTTGAAGGGATTTTGCTATATTTTGAATTTTATGCAAAATAAAGGAGTTTTGGAAGCTAAGACAAGATACATATAATAGTTTAAGCTAAACTCTCTATAGCTAGATATCTAGTATATTCTTAAATAGCAAATCACGTGATACGACACCGAATAAGACATTATGATTATCACAACCTTTAAGACAACATAATAGGAATATAGACATTTAAAAATGACATGTTCTTCTTCAAATAGATAGAGAGATACAATGCATTTGGTATTACAATATGAGAAAAGACTCTCGATGTTTAGTGATTTTATTGAAAGTAGGCACAACTTCTAATGGTGTTAAAAATATTTTGTTTGAAGTAAGTTACAAAGGTTTCAATAATAATTAAATCATAGAGTGGTCTTTCTACCTTGGAATAGCACATTATCAATAGCTAAGATGACTTATCAATTACCTTTGAAATGAAGAAAGATCACCGTATGTAGCAGATATAATTTGCTGTATATTAGACTTCCTTAATATATAATCACCGCTCCTCATGGAATTTGTCTATAAAAAAAAAAGATGTAATATCACAGATATATATCTACTATAATTATTATCTAGGTAATATGAATAAATAGAAGTAGATAAAAATAAATTAATTTCATAATATCTTCTAAAAAAAACTTCTTAGAAGCTTCTTAGATATTATTTTGACTTTACATGTATTTGTAGTTGATTGATAGATTAGAAACTTCATCATTAAGCTAACTACATGCCACATATATTGATAGCTTGTAAAACAAGCTAATTATGTAGTGCTCATATAAAAAACTTACAAATTAAGATACATATTATACAAAGTTAACATGTTTTTGGAGGTCCTATAGAATGTCACTACATAGATCCTAGATAGATAGTATATATAGAAATAAGAGTGAAGCTTTTTTTTACTCTTGTCAATTCCTTTCTTGCTTCTAATTTAGATTCAAGAGTCTCTAATTTTCTTATCTTTTTGTAATAGTCATTCTAGTGTCTTTTTAATATATATATATATATATATATATATATATATATATATATATATATTTATTTATTTATTTTTATTTTATTTTATTTTATCACTTTGTTTTTTATACGGATTTTATAAGTTTATATATTTTCTTATAATTTATGTTCTTGACATGTGGAGTGATTCTATTAGAAGAAATATTAGTATTTATGTTCCATTCTATAGGACCAACTAATCCACCTTCTTTAGAATTTTATGCAAGAGATTGGAAGAATCCATCCTCTTTCTAAAAAACATGTACAAAATTATTTTGCCAATGTGAAGAGATTATATCTTCCTTGAATATAGTAAAGATATCAAAATCTTATTTCTTACATATCTTTATTTAAACTATTCATTGGCATCCATTAAATGAAGGTATTATCCTTGTAGAGCTCTTTGCACTCATTACTATAGATTTGGCAGTAATATTAGATATTTGACTTATTATTCAATAATATATTCATATAGATATAAGGATTACACCTAATCAAGAAACCTCACATCATCTCCAAAGATTATTGGTTACATATCCTAAAAAATTATAATGTCTTGCTATTCTTAATTATTTTAGTCAACTCCTTCTAATATTATCTTCATTAGTGATGAAGATTTGAGGAGATTAGGCCACATAGACCTATTGATTGCTAGATGACATTGTCAAAATCATTCATGTGTTGGAACTGTTCAAGGATTAGATGATCATCAATCTAGTTTATTTACAAATTTAATGTGGCTTACATAATGGTAGTTTATGCATCAAATTATACCACATAGGTACTTTTTTGAAAATATACTAGTATTAAATGATATTTAAACATAAGTATTGAAGAATTATCAATATATTAATGAACTCCTTGATTCTTTAACCTTTGTGGATGTTGATGCTTAAGCTTCATATATCCATCAATCTTATTTGATATGAATCAACTTGGCATTATTTCACATACTTACAAAAATACTTTCTAAAATTAAATAACCTCTTGGATACCATGATGATGATATCTTGGATGATAATCAAATTTATTTGGTTGTCACTAAAGTTCATGAATCTCCTTTTGCCTTGGTAAATAAGATGGAGGCACTTGATGGCACATTTCCTATATTTGTGACATTTTCAACATCATTTGCATTTTAAGCACGTAGACCTAGTATGATTTGGGATGTCAATTTACAAACCTATGAAGAACCTAATGCCAATGAAAGGGAGCATGCCATGGGCTTTTTAATTGGTATCATAGCTGCTTATAATCTTATTGAGAATAATGATATTTTTTCTTAGGATAAGCTATGGACTTCAATACTTTAATATAGATTTTTGGTATATGCTTTACTATTCAAAAATATTTTTATGACTATATTAATATTCTAGGATTAAAGAACAATAGTCAAAGGACAATGGATATTGAACTTACTAAGATTGAGGAATCTAAGTTATTTCTTTGCTTACAAAGGCATGCAATTGATGAGCTACAAGTTCAATGTGTCTTTATAATTTTAGTTGAAGACTAAAACAAAACAAATGTTCAAGAGATTCTTTCACAAGATTTGTTTTTGAAAGACAGTCCATATTCTACCAACATTTGTAATTCATACAAACATTAAAGTAATGAAGACTCTAATTTTATTAGAAGTTAGGATTTTGATGCTATAGAAATTGTTTTTTCAATAGATTAGCAGTTAAAGGCCATATCAGTATGTAGTATTACTCCATTGGTGAAAAAAGAGGCCATAAAGTTTGATAATTGGCCATTGGAGCTAAAATCACATCTTGTTGATGTTGAAGCATGAAAGATACAAGTTTTTATCCGCTTGTATTGCAATCGTTTTACCTTTAGTCTTGAAGATCTTAAAGGTCATAAAGGCAAACCTATTCACATCCAATTGGAAGATGATTACCTAATCTTTTCATGACTTTATAGACTTAGTGCCTTAAAAAAAGCTGATGTCTAAGCTTGTTATCAAGAATTATTGGTTATAGGCTTGATTGAGCTTTCAAATGGTGAGTATGCTTATGTTACACTCATGCCTTTAAAAAAATATATTTTTAGAAATTAAAAAAAAAATAGATATATAGAGATTATTATTTAATTAATCATAAAACTAAATCTAATTAATATCCAATGTCAATACTAAAAGAATTATTTAATGTAGTAGGATTCTTTCCAGTATTTAATACTTTGGATTTAAGATCTACTTATCACCTATTATCATTATATTATTAAAGATTGGGTGAAGATAATATTTTGAAGAATTGATTAAGATAACAAAGATTAATTCTATCATTGGAAGTTCTTTCTATTTGGTCTTAAGCATGCACCAACGAAATTTCAATAAGTAATGGATTAAATGGTATTTGACTTGTCATTTGGTAGATGCCACATTGATGATGTTATCATTTTTAGAAGCACTCCATAAGATCAAATGAGGCATTTACAAGCAATATTTAAGCAATTATAGCGGTAGAAATTGTGCTTACATTATAAAAAGTACAAATTCTTCTATGAATGATTATCATACTTTAATCACAAAAGATCTTAGCATACAACAAACAAAGTTAGATGTCTTGTAGAAAATTCTAACACTAAGTGATGTTTCACAACATCAAGCTTTCCTAGAGTTGACAAACTACTACTAAAAGTTTATTAAAAACTTTACCATTATTGCTAAGTCTTTGACTATTCTCATAAATAAAAATCAACAATAGACTTGGAAACATGAGCAATAACATGCATTTAACACATTGAAGCAAAATTTAGATTCAATTCTAGTATTTCAATATTTGGATATCAATAGACCTTTTCAATTATATACAAATTGGAATGCAATAGAATTGGGAGTAGTTTTGATACAAAAAGATGATGTATAACAAGAATTTATTATTTTATTTGATTCTAAAAGTAATAACAATACAAAGTCAATTATTCATCTTATAAAGAAGAAGCTTTAGTTGCAATTTGGGCCATTGTCTACTTTTGATCTTATTTGTATGGTCAATTTTCTATATTGGCAATTGACCATCAATCTTTAAAGTAGCTTATAGAATCAAATAAATTTATTGATAAACTTGCAAGATAGACTTTGTTGCTTCAAGAATACAACTTTGAGGTTATGCATCAAGCAAGCATTACCAATTTGGATGCTAATGGATTTTCTTGTAATCTATATCCTTCAAAAGAAGAATTAACCAAATCTTGGTAGCATAAAAATTGCAATTGAAAGGTAGTTCCTAGATCAAATGTAGCCACAGACTTGACTTTAATATGAGGTTCTGCAACCATGGTTCTTAACTAAAATTCAAATGAGGAATTGGATAAGAATCAAGTAATTAGTAATATGTGGAAAGATCTTATAGTCTTGGACAAGCTTCAACAAGGAATATTTTTTTTAATTATCTCTAATATAAAAAGAGATAAGATTATTTACTAAATAAAAAGATTTTTTAAAAAAATAATTTGTTATTTTTTCTATGGTTTAATGGAGCTAAGCATATAGTTTTAAGGTGAGATCAAAGAACATCTTTAATACAACAAGTACATAAAGTACTTGAACATTTTAAGATACACAACACATATTGTATATTGAATAATCAATATTAGTGGAGTAGTATGTATTAACAAGTAGCTACATATGCTTTTTGGTATGAACTATGTAATCAAGTTAGATTAAGCTTTAATACTTTACCACCTAAATTTAAGCCATTACCTATTATAGATTTGTATTATTGTTAGGCTTTGGACTTTATCCAGCTACTTTTTGTTACTTCTTGTAGAATTAAATACATATTTGTGATAGTAGAATATTTTAGAAAGTGGATTGAATTTGTGGCCTTATCACAAAATTCTTCAGAATTGGCACCTATGGCTTTTCTTCATCAAATATTGTCATGTCTTAGAATACTTATTGAAGTCTTAACAGATCAAGGAAGAGAGTTTTTTGAAAATTTTAAAACTTTATATACTGAAGCTTTAATAGATTATTATACTATTTATAGAAATAATCTTGAGATAGATAGCCTTACTAAAAGAGTTATTTAGATTGTCAAATGTAGATTATAAAAGTATAGATTACTTCATCACAACCATTGTAAATGAGACTTAATATTTCAATGGATTGCAATGGATTGTTTCTTCAATAGATAAGCATCTTTAATATCTTATAGTCTTTACTAGTTGTTGTATAGATGAGAGTTAATTCTATCCAACTCAATATGTAAGTAGATAGTTTTAATTATACACCTACATAATTTTGATGTTTAGGCTCAATGTTTATATGAGCGAGCAGAGTTTTTTAAACAAGCCATGTCTATTGCCATGGAAAACTTATCTATTGCTCAACATTATAATACTTTGCAATATGTTCATATTTGTAATAGAATTTATTGATCTCAATTGTAAAGATTTTCTAAATAAGATTATGTATATTTACAACATGAGTTACCTATAACATTTGATATTAAAGTAAGGCACACAATTCTATATTTAAAGAATATATTTTTTTTAGTAATATTTTGTTGCTAGAAGGTAAAGATGGACAAGAATATTGAAAGCATTTAAAGAATTGTATTCCTTATTATCTTCCTATTAATAATTCTATACATCCTAAATTGACAATTATACAAATTGATCTTCTTTGTTTTATATATAGTAAGAAGAAATGAATTGCTATCATGCTTTTATGTGATCAATATCAATGTAAATAGCTTATGGCATGTTTGACACTACCTCTTTCAACTTTCCTATCAAGAGATTGATTTTGTCCTTATTGTAAAAAGTCTTCTAGCTATGTCTCATATCTTAATAAGGATTGAAGATTTCTTATATTATGGATGTCAAAAACTTTAGTGGTTTAACTATGAAAACACTAAATTTGAAAGAATATAGTTTGGCATTTACATCATGGTGGTGTTCATCTTGAACAATGTATGTTTGTAGTTCTAGTTAGATGGATGAGCTCTTAATCAACTAAGGAAGGCACTTGAGAGTATATTGGATGTTTATTTATATTTGGTTTAAATTACATATTTTATGATTAATTAATAATACTCAATATATTGAGTGTAAGAATCTTTGTTTGCACAATAGCTATGACATGGTATGGCATTAGGTACCAAATCCAATCAAATATATATAGTTTATTTTAGTTAGTGGTTATTCATCCATTGATAGTTTTTTTGATTGTTTACTTGTTCATATCAATTAGAATTTAAGTATTTAAATAAATAAAGAAAAAAAATTTGACTTCACATTCTTGTCAAGTTAAGTCTTATGAGTGATTTTGAGAGTGAAAAAACTTATTGTAAGGATTTTCTTAACTACGGTGTTTTAGCCATTTTAGAAAAGCTTTAGGATATTTCTTATTTTCACATTTGCAACCTTAGATTCGCCCTTTGTGGTGTAAAAGTTAGCTTAATTTAATTTGGTATAGATTTCTAATCTTTTCTTGACAGTGTGCTGAATGTGCATTTATCTTTGGTTTAAATTACATACTTCATAATTAATTGGTAGTACTTGATGTGGTGTATGTAACAATCTTTGTTTACACAAAAAATTACTTAAAGTATGTCATTATGTTGTATTTGTTTTATACATATATATATATATATATATATATATATATATAAGTTTAATCTCTAATTCTATATTAGTATAGATATTAAATCACAATCTTTAAATTACAAAATCAAAACTTTCTTCTTCACTTAATTTATAAAGATTCATATTTTTTATAAATTATGCAAAAATTAAGATTATTAGTTTATTATCTAAGCATAATTTTTGTGCTAGCAAATATTATTAGCTAAGTAATAAAAATTAGTAAAAGAATATTAGTTAAAAAAAATATTATATATATATATTTATATATATTTATTTATTTTTATTTATTTATTTATATATATATATATATATATACATATATATTGGATATTGCTAATGCCACTATGATTTTTTCTATTACAATTTCAACTTGTCATCGACCACATGTCATCACAATTTTTGCTATTACTACCACAAGTTGTCCTAAACTTATATTGCACATTACAATACACTTTATGGAATACTAATGTACACATCTATAAAAAAATATACTTTTTTTTTGATTGTGGTGTAAATCAAAAATGCTCAATAAAAGTGCATTATAGTAAGGAATATAAGTTTAGAACAACTTATGGTGGCATTAGCAAAAACCATTATGACATGTGGTATATATATATATATATATATATATATATAATATTTAAAATTTATTCTATAATAATTGGATAATTTCATAAATTTTTAAAAGTTAAAGCTAGTAAAATGTTGATAATGCAGCCACACTAAATTCAACAAACTGATAGATCATACACTCAATTACAAATTCATCCACATATAATTACACACACAAACTCATGTGTATATTTGTTTCTTATAGAATGAACCAAACTGAATGCTACCAAAAGAAACTTTACTAAAACTTGGACCACAACACGTTGGGGAGAAAAAATGTAGAAATTGTATTCACTTATCTTTTCCAAATTCATTCCATTCTAAACGTCGTAATTGTATATCAAGTTTCCAATCATGGACGCTCGACAGATGAAGACGAGCCCAATCATCCTCTCGAACATCCATCCATTGTTCATCCTGACGGCTTTAGGGTCATCTCCCTCCTCTGTCGAGCACTATCTTGACGACGGCAACGCCAGAGCAGGTTGCGAAGAAGTGGTCCAGCGATGGTGGCCATGCCTGCCCTCTTCTCCTCCTCCTTCAGGGTTCCCGTCCTTCGCGTCGCTTCCCTCGTCTGCACAAACACTCGTTGCGTCGCCTCAGCAGCTTTTCATCTGGTATTCTATAGCTCATATTTGGTAGTGTCTGTGAGTCCTAACAAATTGCTGTGTGTTTGTCCAATGGCGTGCACGTTTGATTACTGGAATTTGTTTGTTGCCTGGCGTCCATCGCTTGTGAATTTTCATAACGGGAATGAGAGATCTGGAGTCGTTTGCGTTAGTGCAATTTGGATTTATCACACACTGTGTTCATGAGCTAGGATTTGTATACTTCAATGTCGCGGGATTTTGAGTGTTGCCGAGAAGAAGCCTGAATCATCCTAGGAATGCATGGCTAGAAGTTATTGATGAGAATGTTGAACTCTTTTAAAAAAAAATCGAGTTTTACCGCTCGTTCATCGGGATTTTAGGAGTCACATGCAGTAACAGACCTAAATACGTGGCAGTATAAAATTCTGACCTTAGCTTTGTTACATTTTAATTGAATGGATTGTGTGTGTTTTTTTTTTCTTCCTTTTTTTTCTTTTTTCTTTTCTCTTTTTGCGATTGTTTGACGTGAATGCTTTGGGCATTTCCTCAGAAATCTCGATGTTTCTTAAGGTTTAGCCATTATTTAAGGAGCATTTGCTACCATCTTTAGAAAGCTTCATCTCCTTCATTTGTTTGACGACGCCTTGATTTCAGTTTTTAGAGTACTGTTGGTCGATGTCGCACACATTCTTGATTAGAAATGACTTCATTCGAGTATATAGCACGAATTTCGATTCGAGGGTTTTGGTTCGTACATCCCAGACAAGGATTAGTCAACTACTTCCGTTGAGTTCTGTTTGGTGAGAAATTCTTCCTCCATTACAGCTACGGCACAGTGCTAATACCACGACGTCTGAATTGGTCAGAATGCCGCAGAACTTGGTACACCATTCCCTTAAGAGTCCAACTCAATTTACTTTGGTGGTGTCTCATAGAGTTGTACGTGAGCTCTTGCAAGACGTAATTCATAACTTTGCATGCTCTAAGATCTTGGTTAATTATCCAGAATGCAACATGCTTTAGCGTTTCGTGTGATCGGAACCTGATGGCTCTAGAGATTTGTGCTGTAGTTATTGTTCTTCTCTTGTTTCTTATAGTTATTGAATCATGTTTGCAGGCGAGCATCTCACGTTCAAGCAAACTTGAAATTAGAGGTTTTTCGTCAAAGACAAATATTTTTCGAGATCACATTCGTTGCAGGTTAGTGGATACTTTAATACGATCTTTGATATGAACTGAGGAAGATGTTCTTATGAGGGACAAGAACCAGGATGATTTACTATAAATAGTACAGCAGCTTAGCGACCCCTTAGCAGACTCGCACACAATTCTTTTAGTTTCTGGTAAGGCCCGGTGCGGAATCGTTCTGAGGCAGGTCTAGTTGGTGTTGAAAGCATACCCTGTAGAGACTATCATTTGTTAAATATATTATTTTACGATGTATCTAGTAAAAAATGCATCGCTCTTTCTGAATTTTCATGTACCCATGAAGAATTCAGCTCTAGTTGCATTCTGTTCACTGTCTGTTTCCCGACTTTCATCACGTTCAACAGTAATATTGAAGAACTTCTTAGAGGTGCATTCCTTACTTCCTGTTTTTAGCTTCCGAAGGAACAGAATGTATGGTTCAGAGTGAAAGGAACCCATGATGCTGACAGTGCGCCGAGGATTGGAGACCTTGGTAGTCGGAATAGTGCTGGTGCTGACATTTGGCAACTTTCTCAGCCCAGGCTGGTTCAACCTCTCTCAAGTTCACTCGCGTTTACTCACCGCAGCAGCTTCTCGAGTGTATTCTATGGCAACTCCTGATGCGGCGCCTTCCATCGTTGTTTATGTGACAGTTCCCAACAAAGAAACTGGTAATTTTGCCTTTCCCTTCGTGTAATTTGCTTCTGAAGTATTTGGATTACAGTAAAGCTCAGATTGTTTTGAGTACATGCTAACGATTGACCCGAATATAATCTCCAAAGGTGTAAATGCTCTGCATTGAACTAGGTTCTGTGTAAGAATGAATGTGAATGAATGAGTACCTCTGGGTTTGAACTCAGGGACAAAGCTGGCGCATAGCATTATTGAGAATAAGCTTGCCGCCTGTGTAAATCAAATTCCAGGTCCGTTCCGCTGGCTTTTCTTGAATGCCAGTCTACCTAGTAGTGATCTCTGGAAGTCACAGGTGCATGTAGCATCTATTCTATGGTAGAGTGGAGAAGATTTTTCTTTTATTATCTGTTTGATTGTGTGCATTGTATCCACAGCCTTGTTCTGCCACGGCGTTAATTATATGCAAAATTGAAACTCCCAAACCGTCACCGACAGTCGTGGCGCTTTTTTTGAACTTCATTTTGTAAAGCACTAAAATGCTTCTAAATTCAAAAATAATTTATTTAGTGCCTGCTATGGATCAAGCCAGTATTGTAGCAAAACTACATTAACCACTTAGAGTCGTTTTTTCACTTAAGCTAGGAACTCATTCAAGTGGTTATGTTTGTGTCCCTGGGAATTCATTCAGGCGTGGAATCCACTTATTGGTGGGAGGGCAAGGTAGTATATACATTGCAATCGCTCAATTACCTCTGAATTTAATGATTCATACATAATTAAATTCTTACGCTCTGCTGTAAGTAACGTTTCAGATGAAACATTAAATTTGGAAAGCGTCGTAGTTCTTGCCGGAGTACTTTATGTTCATTCACATGTTTAATGATAGTTAGTGAGTTTCCTCGCTGCAAGGGATTTTGACTAAAGTCCTTAACCTTTTATCTTGTGTACCAATGCATCTATGGGTTCGTTGACCTCCCAGGTTGAGACAGATACAGAAATCCTTCTCATGATAAAAACTCGGCAAGCCCTTCTTGGTGAACTCACGGACCATGTAAACAACAATCACCCTTACGAGTAAGTGCCTTGACAAGAAGTCCATGCCTTGATCTAGCGCTTGATTATTAATTTTACAATTCTGGATCACTACTCCGACGGTTTGACCGTTGCTGACCCCTTCAATCCCTTCTAAATTCTATGCTTATAAACGATGGATAATTCTGGCTATCACAAGGTTGCTGGGATAAATACATGTTGCATTTGTAAATCGACATGAAAATTGTGGAATTCACCAGCCTAACTCATTCAGCATGTGCTGCCTTTGTGCAGCACACCAGAGGTTATTGCTTTGCCTATCACTGGTGGAAGTGAAAAATACTTGAAGTGGATTGGAGACAACACTAAAAGGGCAGAATTGGCTTAAGGGGCATTTGCACTGTGTTCCATGTCTTGGATCAGTTAGCTATGTGCGAAGGCCTTCAAAGCAATCCTAATTTCGCATGGCCATAGATATGCTTGAATAGGTTATTCTACGCCTGAATAGTCACTTCGAAAATCCTGAACTGAACATGTACACATGCTTACATTTTGTGATGACCTTCATCACAAATAAAGTAACTTGAAAGAAAATCTGATCGTATGTCACCAGTTCAGACACTTCATATATTATATCTTAAGGGTGTGCGCCTGTTGAATTGTAAGTAAAGTCTTATATTGTAATTCATTCCGTCGTAAAATATCGGCACTGTGTCAGCACAAGCAAAAGATCAAAACTCCTACAAACTCCTACATACGCGAGCAAGAGCTGAAACGCACCAGAGCCTCTCGGCATTCTAGGGTCATTGGATTTCTCGCCGATGTTGTTGGTTGTCTGACCCTCTTGCACAAACACAATCGCTGGTTGCAATGGTGTGACGCTGAAATGGGCGCTCTTCCGTGTGCGCTCGGAGGAAGGTCCATGACGGCGTTCTCGAAGTGAAATGCCTCGCTGGTATGTTCGGGCTCAAGGGCTCACGTTTCTCGAACGTGACTGTTGTAAGCGTGCTGGGCTGACGGCATGCACCATGTCTGTAGGTATCGAATCCTCCGATGCCCTTCTTGTGACATCCTCGTAGACGGTGGATTGGCCTCGTGGAAACGCGTGCAGTCCAATCAGCGAGGATAAGAGAAATCATGTGTGGTGTGAATCTGCGTCCCATCGTCTGGGCTACTTTGGACAAGCGAGGTTTGCAGCGGCATTGCAAGTAACCAAGTGTATTCTCTCGTTGCGCGCAGGCATTGGATTTTCTGTTCGACGGAGGAGTAGGTTTTTCCATGTCCACGTGCTCCACGGGTAGCGCGTCCTCGCACGCCGCATCTCGCATCACCTGTGTTGGTCGCTACACAACCGGGGGAAGCATCCAGAGAAAAACCGCGTCAACAAACATCAGCGCAGAAAATGCTTGAAGACATGTCGAGGCATGTCATCGATAATTGACTGAGAACGACAGCATCGTCAGCCGACGGGAGCCGAGGCTCATGCCAAAGAATGGGCTGGATCGGGACATCGGCCGTGTCCCGCTTTCTTCATCACGTGAGTGTGTGGAAACCGACGCCTGAGGATCCATGTGCTGATTGGACTCTATCCAGGATAGATTGTAAAAATCAGAAGCTGCTGCCGAGCGAGGAGCGCGGGGGCAGTGGAGTGGCGCGGATGTTGCGCCGAAGTTGTGCGTGGAGCATTGCAACAGTCGCGTGCGAGACCTATGAAGTGTCCACTGTGAGCAGCAGCCACGTGAGGACGGCCTGCCCGGCGAGGAGTGGGCACTGGCGATTGAAGAGGTTCACGAGAGCCGGAGAGTCCAGACTTTAGTTGTAATGGCCCCGTTGGCCTTCGTAAGCGGCCGCTCCATCGTGGTCTCCCAGAAGTCGCATCGCCGAAACGGGGGCATGGCGAGTGCAAGCCCCGGAGGAGGGAAGGGCATCGCGGGCGTTGGGCGGGGCGGGCAAAACGGAACAGAGGAGGGGCGGGAGCAGCGCTTGAGCACTTCGGGCGGAGAGCGTGGCGAGGACTGGCAATGCGGCTCCAGCGCACTTCTTTCCAAGTGTGAAGCCCAGGAAGAGGTGCAGAAGGCCGGGAGGGAACCGCGCGGGCGAATCCTCCCGCGGGGCTGGAAAACAGGGATTACCGAGGGTGATCGACGCGCAGGACTCTCAGACAAAACCGAGTCGAGGGCGTTCGACGGTTGGGCTCGTTTCAACGTTGCTGTTAGAGAATCATAAAGAGGAACCGGTTTCCTTCTGACATCCGCCTTCCGTAATAGTCTAGATGGTTAGGATAACTGGCTTTCACCCAGTCGACCCGGGTTCGAGTCCCGGTTACGGAGCATTGCGGGGATAGCTCAGTTGGGAGAGCGTCAGACTGAAGATCTGAAGGTCGCGTGTTCGATCCACGCTCACCGCATTCCACCTTTTGTGGAAAAGCTATAAAGCTTCTATTTTTTATATTAAATGTTTCTTTGGATTTGTAGATAAATATCCAAGGTGAGTATTTAGACTTTATAAGGCAAGATGGCATTCATTGGAAAATCAATGGTTGTTGAAATCAATGCAATAGACATTTACTATATTATAAATCTATTGTTGTAAATGTAAGGATTTGAAACAAACTTGAATTCAAAGATTGAAAGATCACAATAAACCTTGTATAAAAAGGACAAGGAATACACATTTTGCAATCAATATTTGGTCTTTATTTTTTAGTGTGCTTTGAAACTAAACCTAATTCATGGAATTTTTATCATGATAGATTTTGAAGTATTAATTAAATACAAGCTTTTAAATATAATTAAACGTGGTATGTGTTGGTTGGTAGGTTAAATACCTAGCCAATAAGTTACCCATGTATTGCACATGTTGGTAGCTTGTGGTTCAAGTTAAATATATGGCATACATGTAAGAGACTTGGCTTGTAAATATGGCATGTGTCTCACAAGGTGGACATGTTTTAGAGGTCTTATAGAACCTTGCTACATAGCTTCTACTTAGATAGTATATACAGAAGCAAGAATGAAGCCTTCTTCATTCTTTTCAACACCTTTATTGTTAGTCTTGTTTTAAGAATCTTCAGTCTTCTTGGCTTTGGCAATAGCCATTTTAGTTTCAATAGTATACTATTTTGAGTGAATATCTATTCTTTCTAAGCAACATAAGAATATAGAATATGTTTTATTTGTTTGTGATATATGTACTTGATAATTTGACAAGAGCACTACCTCAAATATGATTCCAAGAATCATATGGACAATACTTTATAAGACTATGCACATTCTTCTTGTCAAAGGTATCTTGATAATTTTGGTATTAGCTTGGAATGCCACTTGTAATCTTTCCACATCAAAAATGGGTGTAGCATATATAACAAAAGGTGACTAGTCTTTTGTAGTATGCATGAAAGCTCTTGCATCTACTAATGAAGATTTGATTGTTGTAAATTTGTGACTTTTAAATTGAAAAATATAGTTCTTAGTTAAATTACAATAAAAATTAAGGTTCCAAAGATTTTAGTCTATTTAAGGATTATACTACTTTAATCATGATAATCCTAAAATAATTAGATTAGAGAAAAATCTAAGCCACTTATCCCAACCTTAAAATCCCCATCGAGATTAAAACTGAAAACACAACTGTGTGTTACAATTTGTGTCTGACACATGTGACTAGGCTACTGGCCGGATGTAGGTGGATTCTTATCGTTTCAATTCTAGCACCATTTCAGTGCTGGTGTCTAGACCTTTAGCTTAGAAAACTGAGGCCTATGGCCGTGCTGGGTTAAACAGGGGACATCTGTCGCTAGAGGTAGGATTTTGTAACTTCCTGTTTTTGTTGTCGTTACTTATTTGATGTAATGAAAAAACTAACTTGCCTTGTTGATGTTGATCTTTTTGAGGATGTCGGTTACCAAGGTTAAAGAGTTGTCCTCCGCATCTCTAATATAGTTAGACTTTTCCAAAATTGTAGGTTGTTTCTCGCTGATTCAACTGTTCTGTGGAGGTCTTTCCGCTCGTATGGAATTACGTCAAAGAGACGTTGTCGTTTTATGTTGATGCGTTGTTGAGGCCGTGTTGTTCGTGGTAAATTTGGGCAAAAGGCCCTCCGTTCTCGCTCCATGTTCACCAAATCTTCTTCTGCTTCTTGTTTGAGGGTTGTTTCTTGTTGTATTGTATCGTCATTGCTGATATGAAAAGAGTAGTTGGGAGTCATATATCGTTGGCGTTGAGGTGGATTAGATGGTGAATCGTGGGGATTGGGGCCTGGTTGCTCCTATCTGATTCACTTCGTCAAGTAGGTTATTTATGGCCACTAATGCGCTCGTTGTGTCCGGTTCGAAGCAGCAGGTCCGTCCATCCGCTCGAGAGTAGCAAGACCAGGAAATGACACAATTGTGTTTGCATCGCACATCAATGTAAAAGAGTAGTTAGCTTCTTGCTACACAAGGCCTTGTTTATGTTGATCTTATTAAGGATGTCGGTTATCGAGGTTAAAGAATTGTCTTCCATCCGCTAACCAATTGTGAAAATTTTCGCCTTGTAGAAATTGTGTAGTTGACGCATAGATCTCTGATGCAGTTAGACTTTCCCGAAATTGTGGGTTGTTTCTTGCTGATTCAACTATTCTGTGAAGGTCTTCCGGTCCGTATGGTATTGTGTCAAAGTGACGTTGTCATTCTGTGTTGATACGTTGATGAAGCCGTGTTGTTCGTGGTCAATCTGGTGGAATGGCCCTCCGTTCTTGCTCCATGTTCACCAAAATTTCTTCTATTTCTTGTTTGAGGGTTGTGTCTATCTGTTGTGATGTATCTTGATCACTAATTTCAAACAGGGTAGATGGGAGTCGTATTTCGTTGGCATCATGGTCGAGTGTATGGTGAGTTTGGGGATCGATTCCTGGTTGCTCAGATCTTGGTTCACTTCGTCGAATAGGTTATCTATAGCCAATGACAAGTCTCTGCTCTCAAATAGAAGTTGTGGAATCTTCTAATATGTCTATTAGAGGTTGGACTGTTGTTGAGGAACATCCTCGGCTAGGTGCTGTGGTAGGAAGTTTGATGGGGGAAGCCGATTCAACTGAGGAGGATTGCCGGATACGGCAATTATACTATACTATGTTCTATCCATACTTTGTTGAAAAGATTTATGAGGGTGTTGATCTTTGCTGGAGATAGATTGTAGCGAAATGTACTTATCCACACCGGTGCTCCAACCTGGATGACTATTTTAGATGCGTAAAACAGGACCTTGCCAATGAGGTAGTGCTCTTGTCAAATTATCAAGTACATATATCACAAACAAATAAAACATATTCTATATTCTTATGTTGCTTAGAAAGAATAGATATTCACTCAAAATAGTATACTATTGAAACTAAAATGGCTATTGCCAAAGCCAAGAAGACTGAAGATTCTTAAAACAAGACTAACAATAAAGGTGTTGAAAAGAATGAAGAAGGCTTCATTCTTGCTTCTGTATATACTATCTAAGTAGAAGCTATGTAGCAAGGTTCTATAAGACCTCTAAAACATGTCCACCTTGTGAGACACATGCCATATTTACAAGCCAAGTCTCTTACATGTATGCCATATATTTAACTTGAACCACAAGCTACCAACATGTGCAATACATGGGTAACTTATTGGCTAGGTATTTAACCTACCAACCAACACATACCACGTTTAATTATATTTAAAAGCTTGTATTTAATTAATACTTCAAAATCTATCATGATAAAAATTCCATGAATTAGGTTTAGTTTCAAAGCACACTAAAAAATAAAGACCAAATATTGATTGCAAAATGTGTATTCCTTGTCCTTTTTATACAAGGTTTATTGTGATCTTTCAATCTTTGAATTCAAGTTTGTTTCAAATCCTTACATTTACAACAATAGATTTATAATATAGTAAATGTCTATTGCATTGATTTCAACAACCATTGATTTTCCAATGAATGCCATCTTGCCTTATAAAGTCTAAATACTCACCTTGGATATTTATCTACAAATCCAAAGAAACATTTAATATAAAAAATAGAAGCTTTATAGCTTTTCCACAAAAGGTGGAATGCGGTGAGCGTGGATCGAACACGCGACCTTCAGATCTTCAGTCTGACGCTCTCCCAACTGAGCTATCCCCGCAATGCTCCGTAACCGGGACTCGAACCCGGGTCGACTGGGTGAAAGCCAGTTATCCTAACCATCTAGACTATTACGGAAGGCGGATGTCAGAAGGAAACCGGTTCCTCTTTATGATTCTCTAACAGCAACGTTGAAACGAGCCCAACCGTCGAACGCCCTCGACTCGGTTTTGTCTGAGAGTCCTGCGCGTCGATCACCCTCGGTAATCCCTGTTTTCCAGCCCCGCGGGAGGATTCGCCCGCGCGGTTCCCTCCCGGCCTTCTGCACCTCTTCCTGGGCTTCACACTTGGAAAGAAGTGCGCTGGAGCCGCATTGCCAGTCCTCGCCACGCTCTCCGCCCGAAGTGCTCAAGCGCTGCTCCCGCCCCTCCTCTGTTCCGTTTTGCCCGCCCCGCCCAACGCCCGCGATGCCCTTCCCTCCTCCGGGGCTTGCACTCGCCATGCCCCCGTTTCGGCGATGCGACTTCTGGGAGACCACGATGGAGCGGCCGCTTACGAAGGCCAACGGGGCCATTACAACTAAAGTCTGGACTCTCCGGCTCTCGTGAACCTCTTCAATCGCCAGTGCCCACTCCTCGCCGGGCAGGCCGTCCTCACGTGGCTGCTGCTCACAGTGGACACTTCATAGGTCTCGCACGCGACTGTTGCAATGCTCCACGCACAACTTCGGCGCAACATCCGCGCCACTCCACTGCCCCCGCGCTCCTCGCTCGGCAGCAGCTTCTGATTTTTACAATCTATCCTGGATAGAGTCCAATCAGCACATGGATCCTCAGGCGTCGGTTTCCACACACTCACGTGATGAAGAAAGCGGGACACGGCCGATGTCCCGATCCAGCCCATTCTTTGGCATGAGCCTCGGCTCCCGTCGGCTGACGATGCTGTCGTTCTCAGTCAATTATCGATGACATGCCTCGACATGTCTTCAAGCATTTTCTGCGCTGATGTTTGTCGACGCGGTTTTTCTCTGGATGCTTCCCCCGGTTGTGTAGCGACCAACACAGGTGATGCGAGATGCGGCGTGCGAGGACGCGCTACCCGTGGAGCACGTGGACATGGAAAAACCTACTCCTCCGTCGAACAGAAAATCCAATGCCTGCGCGCAACGAGAGAATACACTTGGTTACTTGCAATGCCGCTGCAAACCTCGCTTGTCCAAAGTAGCCCAGACGATGGGACGCAGATCCACACCACACATGATTTCTCTTATCCTCGCTGATTGGACTGCACGCGTTTCCACGAGGCCAATCCACCGTCTACGAGGATGTCACAAGAAGGGCATCGGAGGATTCGATACCTACAGACATGGTGCATGCCGTCAGCCCAGCGCGCTTACAACAGTCACGTTCGAGAAACGTGAGCCCTTGAGCCCGAACATACCAGCGAGGATTGCCAAATCCTAACCAAATCCTAAATTCTAATGAAATCCTAATCAAATCTTATCAAACCTTAATCAAATTTTACACCAAATTCTAATCAAATCCTAAATCCTAATCTTAAACTAAACATTAATAAAATCTTAAATTTTGAATCAAACCTAATCAAATCTTAAATTCCAAACAAAATCCTAATTAAATCCTAATTAAATCCTAATTCTTAAAAAAACTCTTAATATATCCTATAATAGATTGAAACCTCAACATTTAATGATCGAATTATTGATATCAACTCAAAAATTTTAAACTTTTCAAAACTTTAGGTCAAAACAAGCACAAGAAAAATGAAATCAATTGCACTTATCAATTGAGAGAAATGTAAGATAATTCATTCAAGTGTTAGATGGCCTCTTTTTCCAACCTTAAAGTTGAGTTCTAGTGCCAATATCTCCTTTACAAACCTTTGAATTGTTCTTACAATCTTCAAAAATGTTAGAAATCAAGTCTACTATCCATATAAATAATTTTTATTCCAATCCAATTAGCAGATTGCAAACAATCTTAGAAAGTTTTGTTGATCATCTAATTCTAATTTTTGAGATTTCAATCCACTTAAACTTTACTAACCTTCAATCTAACCATTTAATAAAGCTCAAATTCATAGCACATATTTAATACAACTATATTCACAAACCTACATATTTTTACTTATGTCTTTTACAAAACTTATAAAATTGTGTAAAATATCAATCCTATATTATTTTACAAAAATCAATGTCATCTAAAACAACTTGACTTTGTAAAGTTCTTTCAAAGTCATTACAAATTCAAATTCTTCAAAATTAATGCTCAAAAAAGTATAATCTATTCTATCCTCAAATATTATTTTCTAATTTACAAAAGAACCTTGGAAATGGCATTGGTGTCTAATTTTGCACCTCACATTTTGATTTTAATCCTAGTTGGCAACCAATCCTCTTTAAGTATCAATTCTTATTTTCTTGTAGTAATTTTTTCTAAAATCAATTCCTAACTTCTTTCTACATATGTTTACATCCTTTATTTTTCTAGTCTACCTTGATTTGTTGTCAAGGACATGAATCTTGAAGAAAGAAAATCCTCAACACACTCTTATATCACTAAAAGGAACTAAAAAGTCACTTAAAGATGATATAATATTGAATTAAAATATCTATTGCCAAAAACAAGATGATTAAAAGTCTTGAAACAAGACTAAGGACTAGAAAGGCATTGACATGAATGAAGAAGGCTTCACTCTTGCCTCCATATACACTCTCTAACTAGAAGCTTGTAGTAATATTCTATAGGACCTTCAACATGTGTTGATTTTGCTGGCCACATGTCTTAACTTGCAAAGCAAGTTATTTATGTATGTCACATATAGTTAGCTTGTTTCACAAGCTACTACAGGAAGTTAACTTGTTCCACAAGCTACCTAGACGTGATTAACTTGTTGGCAAGGTTTCTAATCTATAAACACATCTAAAGTCAAAATTACATCTATAAAGCTTCTAAGAAGCTTCTTTAAAAGACTTTATGAAATTAATCTATATTTACTTACTTCTACCTAATCATATAAGTAACTAATGGGATAAATGTATATGTCTGTGATACTACCTCTTCTTTTAAGAATGAGCTCCATGAAGAGCGGTCATCATCTTTTATAGATCTTTGCAATTCTTTATTTTGATTTTGATGGATGCGATCGATGAAAGGTTTCAACTTTCTTTGTTGCATTGTCAAGATTCTTTGTTGACTCCCATGTGTATTTATTAATATCATATCCACTCTAATGAACAAGATATTCTAACCTATTTTGGCATCGCCTTAAATCTAAGCTTTTTTTTACTTTGACATCTTGTTTATTATCCACTTCTATAGGAGGAAGTTGCATTTATCTTCTTTTCAATATATTCATTGTTTTATATGTCTCAAGAAGCGACATGTGAAATATAGGGTAGATCTTTATAGACTTCGATAGATATAATTGATAAGCAATAGGATGGATTTGTTCACAAATAAGAAAAGGTCTCAACCTACGATAGTTCAATTTATTATAAGGACAAGTAGTCTTAATATTAGGACAAAGTAATCATACCTTGTCACTTGCATTGAATTGTGGTTGTTATTTGCTATAGGCATATGTGTAAGTCTTTTATTATTCTTGAGCTTCTTTTAATTGTGTCTTCATTGTTGCATGTAGCTTTGACAAACAACTTGTTAAATCTTCTGCCACAACATTATCAACTTTTGAAAAGTCAAAAGTATCAAGTCATGGATGATAACCATAATTGGTAAAGAAAGATGTTTATTGACTAGTAGGATGTAAGAAATTATTATATACAAACTTTGCCAATGGCAAAAGATTTGTCCAATCATCTTGATGATAATTCATAGTATACCTCAAATACTGTTCCAAAACTTGATTCATCTGTTTTGTTTGCCCATCAATTTGAGGATGAAAAGTTGAAGAGAGCTTTATATCTACCTTTAGAATCTTGAATAAGATTTTCCAAAATCTTGATACAAATTGAGTCTTCCTATCTGATATAATATCTTTTGGCAATCCATGATAGCAATAGATATTGTCAATAAAAAGCTTAGTTGTTTCTTCACCTAAAATAGATTTTGTATATGGTACAAAATGTGCCATTTAGGTGGAGTGATCTACAATTACAAATATAGATTCATATGAACTTGAATTTAAAAGATCTATAATAAAATCCATAGAAATGGAAGACCATAATTATTTAAGTATAAGTAATGGTTAGAAAAGTCTATAGGATTGATAATAAAAAGTTTTTAATTTTGAACAAATATCACATGACTAGACAAAGTCTTTTACTACCTTCTACATTTGTAGTTATTAGGGACCATATACAAGACAAGGATTCAAGACCAAGGAATGGAGTTAACTCGACATTAAAATAACAACTAGATACAAGGCAAGAAGGTCCTCACTAGACCATAAGAAGTGAGTTGTCGAGACTGAGGATCCCCTCAACCTTGAGTCCTATATATACTAGGTCTTAGAAAGCTTCTTGAAAAATTTTTATGAGGCTTGAAAATAAAGTAAGCCTAAGATCCTTCTTTAGTAACTTCTTAAATCATCTAAAGCCTCCTAGAACCTTCTAGGACCTTCTATGACCTTCTAGAACTTTCTTAGAATCTATTGGAACCTTTCAAAACCTTTTGGAACCTCTTAGAACCTTTAAGAGCCTTCTTAGAACCTATTGATATCTTTTGGAATCTTTTAGAACCTTCTAGAATCTTCTAAAACCTTCTAGAATCTTCTTCAGTTGTATATTCATGATATCATTTCCTCTTCTAGCTTTAAGGTCTTCGAGAAGCTATGTTGCAGCGAGCTAGTATATGTACAAGAAGTTGAAGATCTATCGCATGGTGTCTGCTATATATTCTAGTACCCTTGTAGCCATCAATAATACCCAAGCTTTTTACTTATGACCAAGCATGAACTTCAATATCTTCATTATGAAATTGTCCTATAAACACTCCTTCTAGACGTCCTTTATAGGTAAGTTCTACCTCAAACACAATTACCAGTGATCTATTACTAGGTATCCTTTGACATCTTTGTGGTTTAAGTAGCTCTTTGTCTCGAGGTCGTCTTTGTGAGCTACTTGATTGAAATGGTATGACCAGCAAGGCACATATTTCTTAACTATTTATATCATATAAAGTAGACAAGACCAAAAGAATATAAATAGGCTATGGTCGTAAACTTGAAACTACTGACTTATACTATTTTAAATATTTGACAACAACTGCCTCTTCACAGGTTGCCTTTTCTCCTTCTTTATGAAGCCAAGAACTAAGAATCTTCATGGTGAAGCCATCTTATCAAGCTACCGTTCTTCATTTTGCCACTTTTGGTCTGAATGGATGTCATTGATGGAACCTTTGAATCTTCATTTGTACATTTATAAGATTACTAGCTGGTTCTCACGTGTGATTGTTGTTATCATATCTACACTAATAGACCACATATTCAAGCCTTCTATATCTTATCCTTGAATCTAATACCTCTTCTATCTCAAATTTATCATGATCATTGATTTCAATCATAGGAGGTGGTAGTTGTCTTTGACTTAGTATGTTCGATTCTTTATACCTTTCTAAAAGTGAAACATGAAAAACTAAATGAATCTTCATAGATGAAGGTAACTCCAAGTGATAAGTTATGTAATTAATTTATTTTTGAATCAAAAATGGTCCTAGCCTTCAATAGTTCAACTTACTATATGGCCTGTTGGTTTTTATATTGCACTTAAGAAGCCATACTTTGTCACCAACTTATAATGGAGCATGTTCCTTCTTTAATTCATCCACTAGTAGCTTATAATGTTGTTGAGCCCTTTCTAGGTGAGTCTTTATGGTTTCTTGAAATTCAACCATCTTCATAATAAACTCCTTTGCTGTTGGATTTGCCCACTTTGAAGTTTCTATCATATCCAATTTTGAATGATGACCGTAGTTTGAATAGAATGGTCTTTACTGCATAGATGCATGGATTGTATTGTTATATGCAAACTCTACCAACAACAAGTAGAAAGTTCAATTATCTTGTTGATAGTTGATGGTACACTTTAAATATTGCTCAAAGATTTGATTGACCTGCCCCGTTTAGCCATCAGTTTGAGGGTGGAAGGTAGAAAAAAGGTTGATGTCAATCTTAAGAATCTTGAAAAGTACCTTTCAAAACCTTGATACAAATTGTGGTCCACGATCCAACACAATGTCATTTGGCAATCCGTAGTAATGATAGACATTATTGATAAAGAGACTTGCCATCTCTTCACTAGTAATTGACTTTTTACAAAGTATAAAATGTGTCATCTTGGTCAATTGATCAACAACTACAAAGATAGTATCAAATGAATTTGATGGTGGGAGATCTGTAATAAAATCCATAGAGATAGATGACAATGGTTGTTTTGGAATAGAAAGGGGTTGAAGAAGTCCATATGGCCGATGTCGAGGGTTCTTTGACCTTCAACAAGTATCACATGGTAGTATGGATTCCTTAACGTCCTTCTACATTTTAGGCCACCAAAAGTCTTTAGACATAAGTTCTAAGGTCTTGTTGAATCTGAAATATTTGGCTATAGAGAAGTCATGGTGTGTTTAAAGAATGCGCAGGCGAGTTAGTCCTTCAAGAATGAACAAACATTCTTTAAAGAATAAGAGGTTGTCTTCATACTTGAATTTAGAAGACTCTTCACAAAGGTTGTTAGTAAGATGCTTGATATTAAGAACAAGAGGGTCTATATTTGAGGCTTTACAAACTTGATAAAAAAATAATAAATCCATAGGCATTGATACATTGATTACTGAAGATGAAATTACTCAAGTTTAGACAAGGTTGCCCGTTATTAATCATATGCTGCCTTGCCTTCTTTTGGTTCAAGATAAGAACGTCTTGATAATGCATCTGATAATCCTTGTTGGCTTTTAGATTGATATGTGATGCAAAAGTCAAATTGTGATAAAGATAAACTCCAACATGCTTGGCGACGGTTCAATACTGGGACTAACATAAAGTATTCAAGATTCTTATGATTTTTATATACAATCACCTAATGAGAGGAGCCTTGAAGAAAGTGATGCCATTCTTGGAAAGAATCTATGATAGTAAGTACTTCTTTAATATAGATTTTGTAATTAATTTCTACTGCTGAGAACTTTTTAGAATGAAATACAATTAGATGAAGTTTGCCATCTTTTCCATATTATGACAAAATTGCTTCCAATGCAAAGTTTGAGGTATTGGTCTCCATAAAATAGGGCTTGTTGAAATCTAGATGTATCAAAATTGGAGTTATTGTGAAAGTATCTTTTAAGCTTTGAAAAGCTTTTTCTACTTTGGGTTCCTAATCTAGTTTGTCCTTGCATGTCAACTGTGTAAGTGGAGCAATAATTTTGAAATAATTCTTAACAAAAATCTTGTAGAAGTTTACAAATCAAAGAAAACATTGGACATCACTTTCAATTTTTGGCTTTGCCCAATTGATGATTACTTGTACCTTCTTTGAATCTATAAAAAGGCCTTTGTTGGAAATAATATATCTAACAAATTTGACTTGAGATGCATGAAATATATACTTTTTTAATTTTGCATATAGCCCAACACTTTGTAGCTTTTCCAACACAAGGCAGATATGTTTGTTTTGTAGTCTTCTGAATTCTTGGAAAAGATCAAAATATCATCCAAATACATCACAACAAAGTCATCGAGATACTCGTAAAATATATCATTCATTAAGTGTTGGAATATGGCTGGAGCATTGGTAAGTATAATTATCATTTTACTTATTCTATAAATTTCTTTCAGAATAAACGTGTATAGGGAAATTTGAATACATGGAAAGACTAAGCGCATGAGCTTTACTTGTTAGGATCACACAATTAAATGTAATCTGGACCACTAAAATATCAAGAAACACTACAATGCTTTCTTCCAGGAACAATACTCCTTCATCAACTGATAACCACAATAAACAACCTCGCACTCTTAAAAGACTACTCAAAACTCATAAATTCCATCCAACACCAAGAATAACAAACTTCACTTCAACCAATCAGGATTCACAAAATTTCTGTAATCATAGACTTCCTTTGTCTAAAACACATACAACTCTCAATAAACAACAATTATAATCTTCCATCCATAATCAATCTTTCAATAACTTCTCATATAATTCAATCACATAATACTCCAATTACATAATGAATAACTCATAAATCAATCTCTGATTTATTCTACAGACTCACTTCTCTGCATTCAAAAACTATCCATTACTCTTCAACAACAAAGAAAACAAAGAAAACAAATAGGTAGCACCAAGCTTAACCCCGACTCATGACTATCACAGTCTCGCTCTCCAATAAACTTCTACAACTCCTATATAATTGCTACTGATTTCGAGATCCTAATCGTAATCCTATAATAAACTACTTTTAATAACTAAATCAATCATTCGTCCTCTTGAACTGACTATTCTATGGACTATTAATCTATTTTACCAATATCTTAAAAAAATGAACTAATATCTATTCTACATAGCCCCATTCCTATCTGTGCAGCGTCCTCGCAAATACACAATTGATTCATATCTAAAAACTACTTAACAAAACTCTACAAAGTTACTAGTTTCTCTGGCCCACCCAATTAATCATTTGCTGCATTATCGAATGTAGGTTCCATCAATTCTGGTTCTAATTACAAATCTTCTTCCTCTTCCAATCTGTCCATTGGTTCTTTCTTTAATTAGTCTGATAGATCTTTATTATACTCACCCAATTCACAAACTTGAGCCTCCAGTTTTAAGATCTGGGCATCTCAAAGTTTCAATTGATGCTGTTGCTGACTCATCTATTCTGGAACATCTTCAATTGACACTTGTGACTAGCTTCTCACTGTTAACTCTTCCGTCAATTTTGCCACCTCAGCTTATAAAACTTTGATTTCGAACCTCAACTTCTCCATTTTGCATCTGGATTGGTTATTCAATGCATCTTTTTTTTTTTGTCAATAACTCTGCCTTGGCTCCTTCTGTCTGTAACTAACATTTGAATTTTTTCCATTCCAAATTCCATGTCTTGCGATTCTGGATCAATTTATTCCATTGTCCTTTCACAATCCATAAGATGTGTTCTTTTTCTTTCGTCCAAGACTCATATTGGTGAATCCATTTCTGCTCTAATACCAGCTTAGATTCTCCAATTTTTTTATCGTCCGTTCTTGCTCTTCAATTCTTCGGTTTTGCTCTGATATCACCATTTTACTGTCCTCTAAATCCCGTTTGCTAATGCCCTCTTTGTCCGTAGTTCTCTTTACACTTTCAATTACCATGACGCTTCCTTTGTCAAACTCTTAACTAGAACTGCTATGCTTGAATACACAAGAAACACAAGAAATGGTACTCCAATCAACTCAAAATAACACCACAAAATGACTTTAACTAGTGCCCTACTCCTATTCTTTTACTACCTGGTGATAATGACAACATGTTATCTATACTGTCCATGAAAGGTAATTGGAAGTAATCTTTCTTGGTGGCCACATTAAGTTTCCAAAAATCCTAACAAATGCGGATTTTTCCATTCTTTTTTGGCACCATGACGATTGGAAAAATCCACTCGCTATTCGGTATGGGGTAAATAAAACCAACTGCAAGAAGCTTGTCTAATTTCTCCTTCACCATGAGGGAATATTTAGGATTAAGGCAATGTTGTCTTTGTCGTACCAGGTTAGCGTTCTCCTCTAAAATGATATGATGCTCACAGACGTCAGTGGAAATACCCTTTAAATCAACATAAGTCCAAGCAAAAGTGGACTTATGATGCAAGAAAAATTCTATCCAACAGGTCAAGTCTTGGTCCTTAATACCTTTGTAGACCTTAATTGTCCTTGGCTCTACTGTGGTTACTAAGTTAATAATTTGATATAAAGATGCAATGGCGATGTTCTGTTTCAATCCTCGCGTTGGTTGAAAATTAGTCGGTAAGTTCGACATGTACGAAGTACTGAATCCTATGTCCAAAGCACTAACATGGTGCACATCATACTTGGTCATCCAATCAATATTAATATAATCAGAGCTTTCCAAATACGTTGGGTATATCAATACTCCCTCGGACCTCCACATTGGTATACCACTCCAAGGTGTTGTGTTGCCTCCATGGGCACCTCTGTAATTGGTGCGATAGCGTCATCATTAGAGCTAAGCTCATTGTCCGACATTAATTCAAATGTTGGCAATTGAAACTCCCCGTGATAGCGTACTGGGTACATTTGTAATACCATTTTATTGCTGCCTTTGTCAATTGTCAAAGTACTCCAACTCCAATTGTTCTTGGCCTTCACTTGATAAAGCCAGGGTCGTCCCAATAAAATTAGATATGATAAAGTCAAATGTTGTAGCCGAAAGATAATATAATCAATTACATATGCAATATCAATAATTATAGTTTGAACACTCCATAAAATATCCATTGGTTTAACCCGGCTATGATCTGCCATCCGTAATACCAATGTCGTGGGTACTAAGTGTTCCAAATTTAAAACATCCATTGTATTAGCGTTTATTAAATTGACGCTGGAACCACCATCCACCTGAACACCTAAGATCATAACATTGTCAATCAAAACATCGATGGTTGGTGCACCTGGGTCAAGGTTCAAACTGACTTCACATACTTCTTTATTACGTTGCCAATGCCATGTTAGCGATGAATTTAATGTAGAACGGCACTCTGGTGCAACTGCTAGAAGTTGCTTCATAGAAATAGAAGGCCGAATAGCATCCAGATCCTTCAATATGTCATAAGATTCTATATTTAGGATAATGCCCAATGCCTTCTTTCTTTTCATTGGTTGGAGTTTAACTCCTTGAAGTAAGATATTCTTCTGCCCTAGACTCGGAATTGAAATAACAGATGGAGCTTCTTGAGAATTCATGCCTTGGAGAAGATCTTTCAATGAAAAGGACGTTTCTCAGAACATCATAGAGAACAGAACAACTTGAAATAGAAGTAAAGACTCTGTAATCGAGACCTCATTGGGTAGCCCAACCGATTTAGGTTTCATATTGGGTAAGAAGCCTATAACAAGACCTGGATTGGATGTCCCTATAATCGGGTCAAATTAGCCCTTCACATCAAGCTCATCCAAATGCTGAATTGGTCCTTTCCTCTTTTGTTGACTCTCGGTAAGAATGGCTTCGACACATTCTACCCGATTTATCAGAGAATCTTGAGGACCTTGATTTATTTCTTCTATTTTTCCTTAATTTTGGATTTGCTGATCCTGATTATTGAAATTGAACAGAGCATTACATTGCTGATAAGTATGCCCAAACTGCTTGCAATTTCCACAAACTGGCGCATAATCGTCACTGGCTCTGGAATTGAGACATTCACTCGTATAATCATCAATCTATCTGCAACGGAAATAACAAAGTGGTCTTCTTGCACTCCCATCAAGCATATTGGATGTCTCCATCGATATATACCTATTAAGCTTGTTCCATGTAGGATTAGAAAATGATCCTGGTTGTCCCATTGGAATGGAGGAAACTTGGTTCGATGACGTTGGAGGAGCATATTGTTGATATCTTTGCTACTCCTTCCCATAGTGCTGGGGGTTTGATGTAGATCCCTGATTAAAATTAGAACTTTGAAAGTTATTGAATGCTTAATTTTGTCGATTAGATCGCTTTCCATTCCATCCAAATGTATTTCTCGATTAAACTTGATTGATGTCCCAATGAGTTGGTGGGATCATGATCTGATTACTGAATTGTTGTTGCCTTTGCAAATTCCAACAATTAGCTATTAAGTGCTTTCTTTCGTAAAATGTACATTGATCTATCATTTGTGAGGGTGAAGGGCATTTTGTTACCAAATGACCGTGGCCCTTACAATTACTGTACCAAACATTGGTCCTAGTATTGGTAGGCTTTTTCCTCTTCTCCTTATCCTTGGCCATATGGACTGCCATTTCTTCCATTTTCTTCGTCAGGTTCAACAATAAAGCTTCATTGGAATCTTTTGGGGCTGGTATTATTGGTAACTTTGCCACAGCTAATGCTTGTTGTTGATACGAAAAATAAGGAGCATATGTTGTTGTCACGTTCGGTGGCATAGCTTGTAATGGGGTGACATTAACTGACCCCTGAATATTGGCATTAGAATTGGCCCTTGTATCTAACATCCGTGGATAAGCATCCACTGATCTGTTATAAGTCAGATTTTGATAACTACCTTGAACTGGAATCATCGTAGCTCTCGCAATTAAAAACTGATCATAATGGCATTCCTCCCAAACCTTGGCTCTATTAAGGGATGCAGATATCGTAACGGGTTGAGCTTCCTTCACAAACATTTTTAACTCTGGTGGTTGTAAACCATTGATTAATATGGATAAGATAAATGCCTCCGACATTTGGTGATTTGGCCACTAACTAAGTATATCAACTACCCGGCCATAATGTGATTCCACTGCCTCTCTTAGGATCATTTTGTTGTTCATTAACCTCTCTCAAAGACGATCTTCAAAACCTATTGGTCAAAAATAGGTTAAAAATGCATTCTTCAATACTTCCCAATTCAGAAATTGACCCACTGGTTGGCGATTGTACCATTCAAATGCCATGTCCTTTAAGGTTGCTGGCAACCATCGTAACCAAATATCTTTGGTTCTTCTATTATTGGCTACACATGCTATCAAAAACTGAGACAAATGTTGATCGAGATCCGCACCCGAAAAGCCCCTAAAAGTAGATAATGGAGCCATGCTCATTGTGCAATCACTCACGTCATCCATTTGTACTGCTATTGGAACTGCTGGACCACTCGTTGCCATTGAAGAGAACAATGTGCCGCTTAATCTCTTATTAAAATTACCACTGCCTTCTTCAATTATCTTTTCCAAACTTTCTAACCTCCTCAATTTATTATTATTATCCCTGAATAAGTTTATTGATTGAATTGGAGGTGAAAATGATGGATTTTAAAATACGCTGAATTGGCCTTTATTGGCAAGTAATTTATGCCATTCTACAGAATCAGTTTTTATAGAATCGGCAGTTTCTGCTATTAGGAAGGTATCCAATGGAGTACCTAATTCTTATGTATTTCCTCCACTTGCAGTTAACGAGCTTAAGAGATACATTGGATTGTTGACAAAATTTTCTACGAGTACTCTTGGCAATTTTCTTAATGGTATATATGTCTAAAATATTAGGGATCGGTCAACTTCTGGGTATGCTCGGATATGCCGACAGGCATACAACCATGGCTTAATCCAACTTTATTGACGCTTCTTTTTTAACTTACGTTCTTGCTTGTTTCACAACAATTCTCTTGCTTGTGCTCTCTCTTGTCTTTCTTTCGACTGGCATATTTTTTTTACTACAATGTTTTCATTCTTAATAACCATAATCTTTTATTATATACTGTTGAATTTGCTTCCTATTTCCCAGCTACTTATCAGGCAGTTAATTCCTACAACTCAATGCTATTGTCAATCCCCGATAGTGGTGCCAAAATGTAATTGTCGTTTTACTTATTCTATAAATTCTTTTCATAATAAATGTGTATAGGGGAATTTGAACACAGAGAAAGACTAAGCGCATGAACTTTACCTATTAGGGTCATACAATTAATTGTAATCCGGACCACTAAAACACCAAGAAACACTACAATGCTTTCTTCCAGGAATAATATTCCTTCATCAATTGATAACCACAATAAACAACCTCGCACTCTTAAAAGACTACTCAAAACTCATAAATTCCATCCAACACCAAGAATAACAAACTTCACTTCAACCAATCAGGATTCACAAAATTTCTGTAATCATAGACTTCCTTTGTCTAAAACACATACAACTCTCAATAAACAACAATTATAATCTTCCATCCATAATCAATCTTTTAATAACTTCTCATATAATTCAATCACATAATACTCCAATTACATAATGAATAACTCATAAATCAATCTCTGATTTATTCTACAGACTCACTTCTCTGCATTCAAAAACTATCCATTATTCTTCAACAACAAAGAAAACAAAGAAAACAAAGAGGTAGCACCAAGCTTAACCCCGGTTCATAACTATCATAGTCTCGCCCCTCAACAAACTTCTATAACTCCTATATAATTGCTATTGATTTCGAGATTCTAATCGTAATCCTATAATAAACTACTTTTAATAACTAAATCCATCATTCGTTCTCCTGAACTAACTATTCTATGGACTAATAATCTATTTTACTAATATCTTATAAAAATAAATTAATATCTATTCTACAATAAGTCCAAAAGGCATGACATTGTATTCAAAATGTCCATACTTGGTGTGAAATATTGTCTTTCATTCATCTCCCTCTTTAATGCATACTAAGTTATAGACGTCTTGTAGATCAATCTTTGTAAAGATCTTTACTTGACTAAGTTGATCAAGAAGTTTAGATATCAATGGCAATAGATATCGATTTTTTACTGGGATTTTATTAAGACTGCAATAATTGACACACATTCATAAGGATCCATCTTTCTTCTTCACAAATAATATTGGAGCACCAGCTAGTGATTTGTAATGTTGAATAAAATTCTTAGTCAGATTTTCCTCAATGTATTCTTTTAAAGTCGCAAGCTCATTCTGGGATGAATTATAGATAGGTCCAAATGGCGGTTGAGTACCTTCTTGAAGGTCAATTGTACAATCGTAAGGATGATCCTTCAATAAGATATCTACATTTTTTTTCGAATACATTTATAAAATCCTTATACGCATCTAGAATTATTGTTGTAGCAACCACATGTTCTAATTGTGAATTTGTATAGACAGCAAACGTAATATCTTATTTGGCCACCTTCAAAAATGCTCTAGCTTCAATAAATAAATGTTATTTAAGTTTTGGCTTATCAGGTGTTAGAAGCTTTTTTATAGATCTAGGAGTTTTATGATCTACTAGAAGAAATTCTAACTTTTGTGATACCCAATCTATGTGTGGATTATATTTTCAAGCCATGAAAGTCCTAAAATGACTAAACTTGATAATAATCTAATGACGTTGAATACTACTTGGTTGTTATAGTTGTCAAAGGTTATTTCTAATGCAATCATTTCATGAGTGATGTCTTCTGAGCATAAAGGCCGACCATCTATTATTTCTATATGTATGACTTTGGATTTTTTGACTGTACAAATTTTGTATGACCTAAAAAATTCTTTGTCAATAAAACATGCAGAGGCTTCCAAATCAAGTAATGCATGACAGTTTAATTTTTTGACTCCTAATCGTACAGGTATAGTAATACAACAAGAAGGACTAGTACAAAATAGAAGACCTTTTTTAGTTTGTGATAGTGAAGAATCTAGTTGCATGGTATTCTATGGTGTGATTTGCTATCCGAGAATACACTAGGTATCTAGCTATAGAGATTTTAGCTTAAACCTTCATATGAATCTTGTCTTAACTTCCAAAACTCCTTTGATTTGCATAAAATTCAAAATATAACAAAATTTCTTCAAAACATATTTTTTCCGCAAAGGATTTTCTTGTTTCAAACTTTAGAAATTCATAACTCTTGATCTAGCTATTCAATTTATTTCAAATTTATAGAATAGGTAGAATTCACTCTTAAGTTTTATTACAAAAAAAACTAGTTGCAAATTCACTCTCAATCTTTTGGCATTTAACAAATCCTAGCAGATGCTCTAAACCCTAATTTACAAGAACCCAAGCACTATTTTCTTAATATCTCAAGAATCCAATACTCAAATATCATCAAACTTATGTACAAAGTTTATTAACATGAATTTACATATTTTATGACATTTTGAGCCAAAACCTTGTCAAATTGCTCAAGATATAGTTCAAGATATAGCTCAAGATACAACCACTAGTAAATTAGGTTACTTACTACCCTTAGATTACATGTGCTGACTTCAAAATCCAATAACTCCTTCATTTTAACTTGGAATCCAGCAAGCAATATACAAAAAGTGTAGCCGCAAAAGTGCTCTCTCTAATCGCAGTCGCCGATCCTCAATTGTCCACTGTACCTGTGCGTTATGCCAAAAAGAGCGACAGTAGCTCCCAAATCAACACCTTAATTTTGAGCGCCTATATCTCCTTCATATAAACTCCAAACTATACAAAATTTGTACCAAAACCATAGCCAAAAACCTAAACTTGCTGACTTTAGCCTTCAAAGCTCCAATGGCTCTGAAAAACTAACCCTAATCCCTAATATGGCCTCGGGTAGCCTCCTCAAAGCCCATTGGTCATGATTTTTGATCAATAGGAATGGAGATTTTTATCATCCATCTCCATTCATCTATATTGGTGCCCTAATTACTCCCTTTGCTATCAAATCCTTCTTCAATCCTTTTTTTTTTATAAGTTTTATATAATTTATATCCTAAACACCAAATAAAAGAACCAAAATAAATTTTCAAATCTCACCAATGTCTAACAAAGGTGACTCTAAATATTTAGAAGTTACTATCAACCAAAACCAATCTTAAAACCCACTATCAAAAAAGAAAATTAAAGTTATACAAATTCTATAATAATCTTTTTAAACAACCTCTTCTCAAAGTAATAATCAAATTATATTTTACAACCAATTAAAATCTTCTAATATGGCTTTCATCATGTTATTTAATAAAGTATATATTAAGTACATAATTATATTCTTTTTATATATTAGCCAATCTACAACTTGACACTTGTGGGTTTCAATAATTTGCAACTAGATAGATTTGTGCAGAAATAGGAAAGGTGCAAGCCTACGATAGTTCAACTTGGCACAAGGATTAGTAGTCTTTATATTGCGACAAAGGAACTATATGTTGTCATCCATGTGAAATGATAGTTATTTCTTACGATAAACATCCACATAGATCTTTTGTTGTTCTTCAGCTTCTTTTAATTTTGCCTTCATTGTTGCATGTAGCTTTGACAAATGATTTGTCAAATCTTTGAGCCCAAGATTATTAGCTTTTGAAAAGTCAAAAGTATGAATTCGTGGATAATATCCATAATTGGCAAAAAAAGGTGTTTTTTTTATAGAAAAATGTATCATGTTATTATAAGTAAACTTTGCCAATGGCAAAAGAATTGTCCTATCATCTTGTTTGTAGTTGATGGTACATCTTAAATATTATTCCAAGACTTGATTAACATGCTCCATTTGTCCATCAATTTGAAGATGGAATGCCAAAGATAATTTTGTATCCTCTTTTAGAATCTTGAAAAGAGTCTATCAAAATCTTAATACAAACTGAATTCCCTTATCCAATATAATATCCTTGGGTAATCCATGATAGTGATAGATGTTGTCAAGAAAGAATTTAATTGTTTCTTCATCTGTGATAGATGTTATACATGGTATAAAATATGCCATCTTGGTAAAACAATCTACTATTACAAATATAGGGTCATAAAAACTTGAGATTTGAAGATTTATGATGAAATCCAAGGAGAATCTAAGCTAGTATTAGAGCAGAAATGGATTCACTAATATGAGTCTTGGACGAAAGAAAATGAACACATCTTATGGATTGTGAAAGGACAATGGAATAAATTGATCCAGAATCGTAAGACATGGAATTTGGAATGGAAAAAATTCAAATGCTAGTTAATATTCCTAGCCAATATGAAGATTTCTAGGACATTTTTGAAAAGAAGAATGTAGATATTTTTTTGGAACATTATCCTTATGATTGTTCCATCAATCTTCAAGAAAGAACTCAACCACCATTTGGACCAATCTATAGCCTATCAATTATGAATTAGCTACACTCAAAAAGTATATTAATAAAAACTTGACTAAGAACTTTATATGCCATTCTAAATCTTCAATCAATGCTCTTATCTTATTTATAAAGAAAAAAGGTAGATCTCTATGGATATGTATAGATTATTGAGGACTAAACAAGATCATCATGAAGAATAGGTATCTTCTATCTTTGATTTTAAGACTTCTTGATCAACTAAATAAAGTAAAGATCCATACAAAAATAGATCTACAAGGAACATATAACTTACTCTACATCAAATAAAGAGATGAATTGAAGATTGCTTTTCAAACTAGGTATAGACATTTTGAATATAATATCATGTCTTTTTGACTCACGAATGCACCAGTTGCTTTTCAACATCTAATGAATGATGTCTTTTGTAAATTTCTTAATGATTTTATTATTTGTTATTTAGACAACATTTTAATCTATTCTAAGAACACGAAAGAGCATGAAGTTTAGATTTGTCGTGTGTTACAAAAACTAAAAAATGCAAGATTATAAGTAAAGATGGAAAAGTGTATATTCTATACTACTCAAGTTGACTTTTTGAGGTATATCATTTTTAATGAAGGCCTTATGATGAATCCAAAAAAGATCCAAATTATCATAGATTGAAAGATCTCAAGAACAGTAAGAGATGTGCAATGTTTTTTGGGCTTTGCCAATTATTACCAAATCTTTATCAAGAAATTTTTATAAGTTGCAGCTTCACTTACACGTTTGACTTGTAAAGACAAACTTAAGTGGAATAAAGAAGCCTAAGCATCGTTTATTGCTTTAAAGATAGAATTTACTTCTACACCAACTTTGTATCATTTCAATTCTTTTAAGACATTCTTTATGGAAATAAATGTATCAAAATTTTCCTTAGATGTAGTATTATTATAAATAGGAATAGATGATAAACTTCATCTAGTAGCTTTCTATTCTAAGAAAGTTTTAGTAACCAAAATTAACTATGAGATCCTCATTAAAGAACTTCTTACAATTGTGTATTTATTTCAAGAATAATATCATTATTTAGAAGGTGCTTCAAATCCAATTATAATATATACAGATTAAAAGAACCTCAAGTATTTCATGTCGATTCATATTTTGAATCGTTGCTAAGTCCATTTGAGTATGTCATTATCAAGATTTGATTTCAGGATCACATATTGACTTAGAAAATAACAAGGCTTATCAGATTTTCTTTTTAGATGCTCTTATCTTTCAACAAAAGAAGGAAATGTATCTTTCGATCAACAAAGAATAATCCTCTTGAAGCTAGAGCATTTTCATCTTTGAGCAATGAAATCAACATTGGTTGTTGATTTAACCTTTGTCAAGAAAAATCAATCAAATATGTCTTTTAATCTTCTTATTCATAATATTAAGAAATTTTCTTCTAAGTCTCATGATAATTTAAAGTTTGAGTTCAAAAACAACCTACTCTATTTTAAAAGATGCTTGTATATTCTAAAAGAAAAAGCTCGTTTATGTATTTTTTAAATATGTCATGACTTTCCAGCAATAAGATATTTTGGATACAAAAAGACTTTAGAGCTTATATCTAGAGATTTTTGGTGGCCGCTATTATGGACTTATAACTAAAGAATATTTTAGAATATTTCAAAAGGTTCCAAAAAGTATCAGTAGATTCTAAGAAGGATCTTGAAGGTTCAAGAAGGTTCCAAAAGATTTGAGAAGGTTCCAATAGATTCTAAGAAAGTTCTAGAAGGTTATAGGAGATCCTAGAAGATTCTAGGAGGCTTTAGATGATTTAAGATGTTGCTGAAGAAGGATCTTAGGTTTACTTTATTTTCAAGCTTTATAAAAACTTCTCAAGAAGCTTCTTAGGATCTAATATATGTAGGAGTCGAGGCTGAGGAGATCCTCAGTCTTGACAACTCACTTCTTATGGTCTAGCCAAGACCTTCTTACCTTGTATCTTATTGTTGTTTTGATGTCAAGTTAACTCCATTCTTTGGTTTTGAATCCTTGTCTTGTATATGGTCCCTAACCATTTGTTGAGACTATCATAAAATAATATTAGGAGCTTGATCTTTCTTGATAGAAAATAGATTACCCCTCTTTTTGGAAGTATTATAGCATTCTAGAGGTTGTGGATTATCTTCCCATATACTAATATTGTTCTTTTCTTAATATTCTTTTGGTTTCTTTTCTTCATATTATGGATCAAGTTTTTTTCTTTTAAAGGCATATATTTCTCTGATTTTCTATGGAAAAAGATGGAAAAGTCAATATGATAGACTTAAAAGAGATCAAGTTAGATTCTATTATTACTGATCTTGAAGCATTGAGGATTAAGACAGAGACTTTATTAAAGTAGAATGAAGAAATATGTATGACAAAATATATAAGTCAAGGAGCTAGAGTACTTCAACTACCACATCAAATTGCAATAGAGGTCCCAAATTCTCAAACGACTATGTCTACTTCAAACATGAGAGGTGCATCCACTCAAAGCAATGATTTGACAATAATAACAATAAAAGAACTAAGAATCAGCCTTCTAGTAAATTCTATGGCACCTACTCAAAATTTCAAGGCTTTATAAACCAAGTATGACTAATCACCTTGCTTCAATCTCAACGATATTCTGTTGAAGCATCATATATTGTGTGGGTTAAAACCTTACTCTCAGATCAAGCTTTATCTTGATTCTTCCCATTATTCGAAAAGAATTCTCCTATTTTACACAATTTTGAAGTATTTTTGGCAGTATTTGCAGAAATATTTGATGAACATGATAAGATTCATTCTTCAAAAAATAAAATTCAAAGCCTTTGACAAAAAATCCGCTCTACATCAACATACACCTCAGAATTTTGAGAATTAATATGTGATATAAATTGGAGAGAAGATGCATTGATGAGCCAATTTCATTGGAAATAAAGAGATGATATCAAGGACTTATTGTTGTCTATGCCAAATCCTGTAACATTCAATGAAACTACTAGTCAAGCTGTGAAGTGCGATAATTATTTAGTTCAATGATACTGAGATAAATGTTCTTCAATTATGCCACATGTATATACCAATCATTCTGCAGCTTTTTCACCACCCAATTCTAATGAGCAGTTGGAGAGAGAAGATATGTAGATTAATGCAGTTTGCTTTAGATCATTTTTTGAGCAAGAAAAAAAACATCGAAGGAAACTAGGCTCATGGATATTTTATGAAAAACCTAGCCATAAGATTAATAATTGTTAAAAAAAATACAAACGTATATATAAAATGAAAAGTATAGAAACATCAATAAAAGCATACTAAGAAAACGAGGGTGTCGGGCGAAGTAGGCATGATTGACGTGTTGAGGTTTGGCTAATATATGAAAAGAATATAATTATGTACTTAATATATACTTTATTAAATAACATGATGAAAGCCATATTAGAAGATTTTAATTGGTTGTAAAATATAATTTGATTATTACTTTGAGAAGAGGTTGTTTAAAAAGATTATTATAGAATTTGTATAACTTTAATTTTCTTTTTTGATAGTGGATTTTAAGATTGGTTTTGGTTGATAGTAACTTCTAAATATTTAGAGTCACCTTTGTTAGACATTGGTGAGATTTGAAAATTTATTTTGGTTCTTTTATTTGGTGTTTAGGATATAAATTATATAAAAATTATAAAAAAAAAAGGATTGAAGAAGGATTTGATAGCAAAGGGAGTAATTAGGGCACCAATATAGATGAATGGAGATGGATGATAAAAATCTCCATTCCTATTGATCAAAAATCATGACCAATGGGCTTTGAGGAGGCTACCCGAGGCCATATTAGGGATTAGGGTTAGTTTTTCAGAGCCATTGGAGCTTTGAAGGCTAAAGTCAGCAAGTTTAGGTTTTTGGCTATGGTTTTGGTACAAATTTTGTATAGTTTGGAGTTTATATGAAGGAGATATAGGCGCTCAAAATTAAGGTGTTGATTTGGGAGCTACTGTCGCTCTTTTTGGCATAACGCACAGGTACAGTGGACAATTGAGGATCGGCGACTGCGATTAGAGAGAGCACTTTTGCGGCTACACTTTTTGTATATTGCTTGCTGGATTCCAAGTTAAAATGAAGGAGTTATTGGATTTTGAAGTCAGCACATGTAATCTAAGGGTAGTAAGTAACCTAATTTACTAGTGGTTGTATCTTGAGCTATATCTTGAACTATATCTTGAGCAATTTGACAAGGTTTTGGCTCAAAATGTCATAAAATATGTAAATTCATGTTAATAAACTTTGTACATAAGTTTGATGATATTTGAGTATTGGATTCTTGAGATATTAAGAAAATAGTGCTTGGGTTCTTGTAAATTAGGGTTTAGAGCATCTGCTAGGATTTGTTAAATGCCAAAAGATTGAGAGTGAATTTGCAACTAGTTTTTTTTGTAATAAAACTTAAGAGTGAATTCTACCTATTCTATAAATTTGAAATAAATTGAATAGCTAGATCAAGAGTTATGAATTTCTAAAGTTTGAAACAAGAAAATCCTTTGCGGAAAAAATATGTTTTGAAGAAATTTTGTTATATTTTGAATTTTATGCAAATCAAAGGAGTTTTGGAAGTTAAGACAAGATTCATATGAAGGTTTAAGCTAAAATCTCTATAGCTAGATACCTAGTGTATTCTCGGATAGCAAATCACACCATAGAATACCATGCAACTAGATTCTTCACTATCACAAACTAAAAAAGGTCTTCTATTTTGTACTAGTCCTTCTTGTTGTATTACTATACCTGTACGATTAGGAGTCAAAAAATTAAACTGTCATGCATTACTTGATTTGGAAGCCTCTGCATGTTTTATTGACAAAGAATTTTTTAGGTCATACAAAATTTGTACAGTCAAAAAATCCAAAGTCATACATATAGAAATAATAGATGGTCGGCCTTTATGCTCAGAAGACATCACTCATGAAATGATTGCATTAGAAATAACCTTTGACAACTATAACAACCAAGTAGTATTCAACGTCATTAGATTATTATCAAGTTTAGTCATTTTAGGACTTTCATGGCTTGAAAATATAATCCACACATAGATTGGGTATCACAAAAGTTAGAATTTCTTCTAGTAGATCATAAAACTCCTAGATCTATAAAAAAGCTTCTAACACCTGATAAGCCAAAACTTAAATAACATTTATTTATTGAAGCTAGAGCATTTTTGAAGGTGGCCAAATAAGATATTACGTTTGCTGTCTATACAAATTCACAATTAGAACATGTGGTTGCTACAACAATAATTCTAGATGCGTATAAGGATTTTATAAATGTATTCGAAAAAAAATGTAGATATCTTATTGAAGGATCATCCTTACGATTGTACAATTGACCTTCAAGAAGGTACTCAACCGCCATTTGGACCTATCTATAATTCATCCCAGAATGAGCTTGCGACTTTAAAAGAATACATTGAGGAAAATCTGGCTAAGAATTTTATTCAACATTACAAATCACTAGCTGGTGCTCCAATATTATTTGTGAAGAAGAAAGATGGATCCTTATGAATGTGTGTCAATTATTGCAGTCTTAATAAAATCCCAGTAAAAAATCGATATCTATTGCCATTGATATCTAAACTTCTTGATCAACTTAGTCAAGTAAAGATCTTTACAAAGATTGATCTACAAGACGTCTATAACTTAGTATGCATTAAAGAGGGAGATGAATGAAAGACAATATTTCACACCAAGTATGGACATTTTGAATACAATGTCATGCCTTTTGGACTTATTGTAGAATAGATATTAATTTATTTTTATAAGATATTAGTAAAATAGATTATTAGTCCATAGAATAGTTAGTTCAGGAGAACGAATGATGGATTTAGTTATTAAAAGTAGTTTATTATAGGATTACGATTAGAATCTCGAAATCAATAGCAATTATATAGGAGTTATAGAAGTTTGTTGAGGGGCGAGACTATGATAGTTATGAACCGGGGTTAAGCTTGGTGCTACCTCTTTGTTTTCTTTGTTTTCTTTGTTGTTGAAGAATAATGGATAGTTTTTGAATGCAGAGAAGTGAGTCTGTAGAATAAATCAGAGATTGATTTATGAGTTATTCATTATGTAATTGGAGTATTATGTGATTGAATTATATGAGAAGTTATTAAAAGATTGATTATGGATGGAAGATTATAATTGTTGTTTATTGAGAGTTGTATGTGTTTTAGACAAAGGAAGTCTATGATTACAGAAATTTTGTGAATCCTGATTGGTTGAAGTGAAGTTTGTTATTCTTGGTGTTGGATGGAATTTATGAGTTTTGAGTAGTCTTTTAAGAGTGCGAGGTTGTTTATTGTGGTTATCAATTGATGAAGGAATATTATTCCTGGAAGAAAGCATTGTAGTGTTTCTTGGTGTTTTAGTGGTCCGGATTACAATTAATTGTATGACCCTAATAGGTAAAGTTCATGCGCTTAGTCTTTCTCTGTGTTCAAATTCCCCTATACACATTTATTATGAAAAGAATTTATAGAATAAGTAAAACGACAATTACATTTTGGCACCACTATCGGGGATTGACAATAGCATTGAGTTGTAGGAATTAACTGCCTGATAAGTAGCTGGGAAATAGGAAGCAAATTCAACAGTATATAATAAAAGATTATGGTTATTAAGAATGAAAACATTGTAGTAAAAAAAATATGCCAGTCGAAAGAAAGACAAGAGAGAGCACAAGCAAGAGAATTGTTGTGAAACAAGCAAGAACGTAAGTTAAAAAAGAAGCGTCAATAAAGTTGGATTAAGCCATGGTTGTATGCCTGTCGGCATATCCGAGCATACCCAGAAGTTGACCGATCCCTAATATTTTAGACATATATACCATTAAGAAAATTGCCAAGAGTACTCGTAGAAAATTTTGTCAACAATCCAATGTATCTCTTAAGCTCGTTAACTGCAAGTGGAGGAAATACATAAGAATTAGGTACTCCATTGGATACCTTCCTAATAGCAGAAACTGCCGATTCTATAAAAACTGATTCTGTAGAATGGCATAAATTACTTGCCAATAAAGGCCAATTCAGCGTATTTTAAAATCCATCATTTTCACCTCCAATTCAATCAATAAACTTATTCAGGGATAATAATAATAAATTGAGGAGGTTAGAAAGTTTGGAAAAGATAATTGAAGAAGGCAGTGGTAATTTTAATAAGAGATTAAGCGGCACATTGTTCTCTTCAATGGCAACGAGTGGTCCAGCAGTTCCAATAGCAGTACAAATGGATGACGTGAGTGATTGCACAATGAGCATGGCTCCATTATCTACTTTTAGGGGCTTTTCGGGTGCGGATCTCGATCAACATTTGTCTCAGTTTTTGATAGCATGTGTAGCCAATAATAGAAGAACCAAAGATATTTGGTTACGATGGTTGCCAGCAACCTTAAAGGACATGGCATTTGAATGGTACAATCGCCAACCAGTGGGTCAATTTCTGAATTGGGAAGTATTGAAGAATGCATTTTTAACCTATTTTTGACCAATAGGTTTTGAAGATCGTCTTTGAGAGAGGTTAATGAACAACAAAATGATCCTAAGAGAGGCAGTGGAATCACATTATGGCCGGGTAGTTGATATACTTAGTTAGTGGCCAAATCACCAAATGTCGGAGGCATTTATCTTATCCATATTAATCAATGGTTTACAACCACCAGAGTTAAAAATGTTTGTGAAGGAAGCTCAACCCGTTACGATATCTGCATCCCTTAATAGAGCCAAGGTTTGGGAGGAATGCCATTATGATCAGTTTTTAATTGCGAGAGCTACGATGATTCCAGTTCAAGGTAGTTATCAAAATCTGACTTATAACAGATCAGTGGATGCTTATCCACGGATGTTAGATACAAGGGCCAATTCTAATGCCAATATTCAGGGGTCAGTTAATGTCACCCCATTACAAGCTATGCCACCGAACGTGACAACAACATATGCTCCTTATTTTTCGTATCAACAACAAGCATTAGCTGTGGCAAAGTTACCAATAATACCAGCCCCAAAAGATTCCAATGAAGCTTTATTGTTGAACCTGACGAAGAAAATGGAAGAAATGGCAGTCCATATGGCCAAGGATAAGGAGAAGAGGAAAAAGCCTACCAATACTAGGACCAATGTTTGGTACAGTAATTGTAAGGGCCACGGTCATTTGGTAACAAAATGCCCTTCACCCTCACAAATGATAGATCAATGTACATTTTACGAAAGAAAGCACTTAATAGCTAATTGTTGGAATTTGCAAAGGCAACAACAATTCAGTAATCAGATCATGATCCCACCAACTCATTGGGACATCAATCAAGTTTAATCGAGAAATACATTTGGATGGAATGGAAAGCGATCTAATCGACAAAATTAAGCATTCAATAACTTTCAAAGTTCTAATTTTAATCAGGGATCTACATCAAACCCCCAGCACTATGGGAAGGAGTAGCAAAGATATCAACAATATGCTCCTCCAACGTCATCGAACCAAGTTTCCTCCATTCCAATGGGACAACCAGGATCATTTTCTAATCCTACATGGAACAAGCTTAATAGGTATATATCGATGGAGACATCCAATATGCTTGATGGGAGTGCAAGAAGACCACTTTGTTATTTCCGTTGCAGATAGATTGATGATTATACGAGTGAATGTCTCAATTCCAGAGCCAGTGACGATTATGCGCCAGTTTGTGGAAATTGCAAGCAGTTTGGGCATACTTATCAGCAATGTAATGCTCTGTTCAATTTCAATAATCAGGATCAGCAAATCCAAAATTAAGGAAAAATAGAAGAAATAAATCAAGGTCCTCAAGATTCTCTGATAAATCGGGTAGAATGTGTCGAAGCCATTCTTACCGAGAGTCAACAAAAGAGGAAAGGACCAATTCAGCATTTGGATGAGCTTGATGTGAAGGGCTAATTTGACCCGATTATAGGGACATCCAATCCAGGTCTTGTTATAGGCTTCTTACCCAATATGAAACCTAAATCGGTTGGGCTACCCAATGAGGTCTCGATTACAGAGTCTTTACTTCTATTTCAAGTTGTTCTGTTCTCTATGATGTTCTGAGAAACGTCCTTTTCATTGAAAGATCTTCTCCAAGGCATGAATTCTCAAGAAGCTCCATCTGTTATTTCAATTCCGAGTCTAGGGCAGAAGAATATCTTACTTCAAGGAGTTAAACTCCAACCAATGAAAAGAAAGAGGGCATTGGGTATTATCCTAAATATAGAATCTTATGACATATTGAAGGATCTGGATGCTATTCGGCCTTCTATTTCTATGAAGCAACTTCTAGCAGTTGCACCAGAGTGCCGTTCTACATTAAATTCATCGCTAACATGGCATTGGCAACGTAATAAAGAAGTATGTGAAGTCAGTTTGAACCTTGACCCAGGTGCACCAACCATCGATGTTTTGATTGACAATGTTATGATCTTAGGTGTTCAGGTGGATGGTGGTTCCAGCGTCAATTTAATAAACGCTAATACAATGGATGTTTTAAATTTGGAACACTTAGTACCCACGACATTGGTATTACGGATGGCAGATCATAGCCGGGTTAAACCAATGGATATTTTATGGAGTGTTCAAACTATAATTATTGATATTGCATATGTAATTGATTATATTATCTTTCGGCTACAACATTTGACTTTATCATATCTAATTTTATTGGGACGACCCTGGCTTTATCAAGTGAAGGCCAAGAACAATTGGAGTTGGAGTACTTTGACAATTGACAAAGGCAGCAATAAAATGGTATTACAAATGTACCCAGTACGCTATCACGGGGAGTTTCAATTGCCAACATTTGAATTAATGTCGGACAATGAGCTTAGCTCTAATGATGACGCTATCGCACCAATTACAGAGGTGCCCATGGAGGCAACACAACACCTTGGAGTGGTATACCAATGTGGAGGTCCGGGGGAGTATTGATATACCCAACGTATTTGGAAAGCTCTGATTATATTAATATTGATTGGATGACCAAGTATGATGTGCACCATGTTAGTGCTTTGGACATAGGATTCAGTACTTCGTACATGTCGAACTTACCGACTAATTTTCAACCAACGCGAGGATTGAAACAGAACATCGCCATTGCATCTTTATATCAAATTATTAACTTAGTAACCACAGTAGAGCCAAGGACAATTAAGGTCTACAAAGGTATTAAGGACCAAGACTTGACCTGTTGGATAGAATTTTTCTTGCATCATAAGTCCACTTTTGCTTGGACTTATGTTGATTTAAAGGGTATTTCCACTGACGTCTGTGAGCATCATATCATTTTAGAGGAGAACGCTAACCTGGTACGACAAAGACAACATTGCCTTAATCCTAAATATTCCCTCATGGTGAAGGAGAAATTAGACAAGCTTCTTGCAGTTGGTTTTATTTACCCCATACCGAATAGCGAGTGGATTTTTCCAATCGTCATGGTGCCAAAAAAGAATGGAAAAATCCGCATTTGTTAGGATTTTTGGAAACTTAATGTGGCCACCAAGAAAGATTACTTCCAATTACCTTTCATGGACAGTATAGATAACATGTTGTCATTATCACCAGGTAGTAAAAGAATAGGAGTAGGGCACTAGTTAAAGTCATTTTGTGGTGTTATTTTGAGTTGATTGGAGTACCATTTCTTGTGTTTCTTGTGTATTCAAGCATAGCAGTTCTAGTTAAGAGTTTGACAAAGGAAGCGTCATGGTAATTGAAAGTGTAAAGAGAACTACGGACAAAGAGGGCATTAGCAAACGGGATTTAGAGGACAGTAAAATGGTGATATCAGAGCAAAACCGAAGAATTGAAGAGCAAGAACGGACGATAAAAAAATTGGAGAATCTAAGCTGGTATTAGAGCAGAAATGGATTCACCAATATGAGTCTTGGACGAAAGAAAAAGAACACATCTTATGGATTGTGAAAGGACAATGGAATAAATTGATCCAGAATCGCAAGACATGGAATTTGGAATGGAAAAAATTCAAATGTTAGTTACAGACAGAAGGAGCCAAGGCAGAGTTATTGACAAAAAAAAAAAGATGCATTGAATAACCAATCCAGATGCAAAATGGAGAAGTTGAGGTTCGAAATCAAAGTTTTATAAGCTGAGGTGGCAAAATTGACGGAAGAGTTAACAGTGAGAAGCTAGTCACAAGTGTCAATTGAAGATGTTCCAGAATAGATGAGTCAGCAACAGCATCAATTGAAACTTTGAGATGCCCAGATCTTAAAACTGGAGGCTCAAGTTTGTGAATTGGGTGAGTATAATAAAGATCTATCAGACTAATTAAAGAAAGAACCAATGGACAGATTGGAAGAGGAAGAAGATTTGTAATTAGAACCAGAATTGATGGAACCTACATTCGATAATGCAGCAAATGATTAATTGGGTGGGCCAGAGAAACTAGTAACTTTGTAGAGTTTTGTTAAGTAGTTTTTAGATATGAATCAATTGTGTATTTGCGAGGACGCTGCACAGATAGGAATGGGGCTATGTAGAATAGATATTAGTTCATTTTTTTAAGATATTGGTAAAATAGATTAATAGTCCATAGAATAGTCAGTTCAAGAGGACGAATGATTGATTTAGTTATTAAAAGTAGTTTATTATAGGATTACGATTAGGATCTCGAAATCAGTAGCAATTATATAGGAGTTGTAGAAGTTTATTGGAGAGCGAGACTGTGATAGTCATGAGTCGGGGTTAAGCTTGGTGCTACCTATTTGTTTTCTTTGTTTTCTTTGTTGTTGAAGAGTAATGGATAGTTTTTGAATGCAGAGAAGTGAGTCTGTAGAATAAATCAGAGATTGATTTATGAGTTATTCATTATGTAATTGGAGTATTATGTGATTGAATTATATGAGAAGTTATTGAAAGATTGATTATGGATGGAAGATTATAATTGTTGTTTATTGAGAGTTGTATGTGTTTTAGACAAAGGAAGTCTATGATTACAGAAATTTTGTGAATCCTGATTGGTTGAAGTGAAGTTTGTTATTCTTGGTGTTGGATGGAATTTATGAGTTTTGAGTAGTCTTTTAAGAGTGCGAGGTTGTTTATTGTGGTTATCAGTTGATGAAGGAGTATTGTTCCTGGAAGAAAGCATTGTAGTGTTTCTTGATATTTTAGTGGTCCAGATTACATTTAATTGTGTGATCCTAACAAGTAAAGCTCATGCGCTTAGTCTTTCCATGTATTCAAATTTCCCTATACACGTTTATTCTGAAAGAAATTTATAGAATAAGTAAAATGATAATTATACTTACCAATGCTCCAGCCATATTCCAACACTTAATGAATGATATATTTTACGAGTATCTCGATGACTTTGTTGTGATGTATTTGGATGATATTTTGATCTTTTCCAAGAATTCAGAAGACTACAAAACAAACATATCTGCCTTGTGTTGGAAAAGCTACAAAGTGTTGGGCTATATGCAAAATTAAAAAAGTATATATTTCATGCATCTCAAGTCAAATTTGTTAGATATATTATTTCCAACAAAGGCCTTTTTATAGATTCAAAGAAGGTACAAGTAATCATCAATTGGGCAAAGCCAAAAATTGAAAGTGATGTCCAATGTTTTCTTTGATTTGTAAACTTCTACAAGATTTTTGTTAAGAATTATTTCAAAATTATTGCTCCACTTACACAGTTGACATGCAAGGACAAACTAGATTAGGAACCCAAAGTAGAAAAAGCTTTTCAAAGCTTAAAAGATACTTTCACAATAACTCCAATTTTGATACATCTAGATTTCAACAAGCCCTATTTTATGGAGACCAATACCTCAAACTTTGCATTGGAAGCAATTTTGTCATAATATGGAAAAGATGGCAAACTTCATCTAATTGTATTTCATTCTAAAAAGTTCTCAGCAGTAGAAATTAATTACAAAATCTATATTAAAGAAGTACTTACTATCATAGATTCTTTCCAAGAATGGCATCACTTTCTTCAAGGCTCCTCTCATTAGGTGATTGTATATAAAAATCATAAGAATCTTGAATACTTTATGTTAGTCCCAGTATTGAACCGTCGCCAAGCATGTTGGAGTTTATCTTTATCACAATTTGACTTTTGCATCACATATCAATCTAAAAGCCAACAAGGATTATCAGATGCATTATCAAGACGTTCTTATCTTGAACCAAAAGAAGGCAAGGCAGCATATGATTAATAACGGGCAACCTTGTCTAAACTTGAGTAATTTCATCTTCAGTAATCAATGTATCAATGCCTATGGATTTATTATTTTTTTATCAAGTTTGTAAAGCCTCAAATATAGACCCTCTTGTTCTTAATATCAAGCATCTTACTAACAACCTTTGTGAAGAGTCTTCTAAATTCAAGTATGAAGACAACCTCTTATTCTTTAAAGAATGTTTGTTCATTCTTGAAGGACTAACTCGCCTGCGCATTCTTTAAACACACCATGACTTCTCTATAGCCAAATATTTCAGATTCAACAAGACCTTAGAACTTATGTCTAAAGACTTTTGGTGGCCTAAAATGTAGAAGGACGTTAAGGAATCCATACTACCATGTGATACTTGTTGAAGGTCAAAGAACCCTCGACATCGGCCATATGGACTTCTTCAACCCCTTTCTATTCCAAAACAACCATTGTCATCTATCTCTATGGATTTTATTACAGATCTCCCACCATCAAATTCATTTGATACTATCTTTGTAGTTGTTGATCAATTGACCAAGATGACACATTTTATACTTTGTAAAAAGTCAATTACTAGTGAAGAGATGGCAAGTCTCTTTATCAATAATGTCTATCATTACTACGGATTGCCAAATGACATTGTGTTGGATCGTGGACCACAATTTGTATCAAGGTTTTGAAAGGTACTTTTCAAGATTCTTAAGATTGACATCAACCTTTTTTCTACCTTCCACCCTCAAACTGATGGCTAAACGGGGCAGGTCAATCAAATCTTTGAGCAATATTTAAAGTGTACCATCAACTATCAACAAGATAATTGAACTTTCTACTTGTTGTTGGTAGAGTTTGCATATAACAATACAATCCATGCATCTATGCAGTAAAGACCATTCTATTCAAACTACGGTCATCATTCAAAATTGGATATGATAGAAACTTCAAAGTGGGCAAATCCAACAGCAAAGGAGTTTATTATGAAGATGGTTGAATTTCAAGAAACCATAAAGACTCACCTAGAAAGGGCTCAACAACATTATAAGCTACTAGTGGATGAATTAAAGAAGGAACATGCTCCATTATAAGTTGGTGACAAAGTATGGCTTCTTAAGTGCAATATAAAAACCAACAGGCCATATAGTAAGTTGAACTATTGAAGGCTAGGACCATTTTTGATTCAAAAATAAATTAATTACATAACTTATCACTTGGAGTTACCTTCATCTATGAAGATTCATTTAGTTTTTCATGTTTCACTTTTAGAAAGGTATAAAGAATCGAACATACTAAGTCAAAGACAACTACCACCTCCTATGATTGAAATCAATGATCATGATAAATTTGAGATAGAAGAGGTATTAGATTCAAGGATAAGATATAGAAGGCTTGAATATGTGGTCTATTAGTGTAGATATGATAACAACAATCACACGTGAGAACCAGCTAGTAATCTTATAAATGTACAAATGAAGATTCAAAGGTTCCATCAATGACATCCATTCAGACCAAAAGTGGCAAAATGAAGAACGGTAGCTTGATAAGATGGCTTCACCATGAAGATTCTTAGTTCTTGGCTTCATAAAGAAGGAGAAAAGGCAACCTGTGAAGAGGCAGTTGTTGTCAAATATTTAAAATAGTATAAGTCAGTAGTTTCAAGTTTACGACCATAGCCTATTTATATTCTTTTGGTCTTGTCTACTTTATATGATATAAATAGTTAAGAAATATGTGCCTTGCTGGTCATACCATTTCAATCAAGTAGCTCACAAAGACGACCTCGAGACAAAGAGCTACTTAAACCACAAAGATGTCAAAGGATACCTAGTAATAGATCACTGGTAATTGTGTTTGAGGTAGAACTTACCTATAAAGGACGTCTAGAAGGAGTGTTTATAGGACAATTTCATAATGAAGATATTGAAGTTCATGCTTGGTCATAAGTAAAAAGCTTGGGTATTATTGATGGCTACAAGGGTACTAGAATATATAGCAGACACCATGCGATAGATCTTCAACTTCTTGTACATATACTAGCTCGCTGCAACATAGCTTCTCGAAGACCTTAAAGCTAGAAGAGGAAATGATATCATGAATATACAACTGAAGAAGATTCTAGAAGGTTTTAGAAGATTCTAGAAGGTTCTAAAAGATTCCAAAAGATATCAATAGGTTCTAAGAAGGCTCTTAAAGGTTCTAAGAGGTTCCAAAAGGTTTTGAAAGGTTCCAATAGATTCTAAGAAAGTTCTAGAAGGTCATAGAAGGTCCTAGAAGGTTCTAGGAGGCTTTAGATGATTTAAGAAGTTACTAAAGAAGGATCTTAGGCTTACTTTATTTTCAAGCCTCATAAAAATTTTTCAAGAAGCTTTCTAAGACCTAGTATATATAGGACTCAAGGTTGAGGGGATCCTCAGTCTCGACAACTCACTTCTTATGGTCTAGTGAGGACCTTCTTGCCTTGTATCTAGTTGTTATTTTAATGTCGAGTTAACTCCATTCCTTGGTCTTGAATCCTTGTCTTGTATATGGTCCCTAATAACTACAAATGTAGAAGGTAGTAAAAGACTTTGTCTAGTCATGTGATATTTGTTCAAAATTAAAAACTTTTTATTATCAATCCTATAGACTTTTCTAACCATTACTTATACTTAAATAATTATGGTCTTCCATTTCTATGGATTTTATTATAGATCTTTTAAATTCAAGTTCATATGAATCTATATTTGTAATTATAGATCACTCCACCTAAATGGCACATTTTGTACCATATACAAAATCTATTTTAGGTGAAGAAACAACTAAGCTTTTTATTGACAATATCTATTGCTATCATGGATTGCCAAAAGATATTATATCAGATAGGAAGACTCAATTTGTATCAAGATTTTGGAAAATCTTATTCAAGATTCTAAAGGTAGATATAAAGCTCTCTTCAACTTTTCATCCTCAAATTGATGGGCAAACAAAACAGATGAATCAAGTTTTGGAACAGTATTTGAGGTATACTATGAATTATCATCAAGATGATTGGACAAATCTTTTGCCATTGGCAAAGTTTGTATATAATAATTTCTTACATCCTACTAGTCAATAAACATCTTTCTTTACCAATTATGGTTATCATCCATGACTTGATACTTTTGACTTTTCAAAAGTTGATAATGTTGTGGCAGAAGATTTAACAAGTTGTTTGTCAAAGCTACATGCAACAATGAAGACACAATTAAAAGAAGCTCAAGAATAATAAAAGACTTACACATATGCCTATAGCAAATAACAACCACAATTCAATGCAAGTGACAAGGTATGATTACTTTGTCCTAATATTAAGACTACTTGTCCTTATAATAAATTGAACTATCGTAGGTTGAGACCTTTTCTTATTTGTGAACAAATCCATCCTATTGCTTATCAATTATATCTATCGAAGTCTATAAAGATCTACCCTATATTTCACATGTCGCTTCTTGAGACATATAAAACAATGAATATATTGAAAAGAAGATAAATGCAACTTCCTCCTATAGAAGTGGATAATAAACAAGATGTCAAAGTAAAAAAAAGCTTAGATTTAAGGCGATGCCAAAATAGGTTAGAATATCTTGTTCATTAGAGTGGATATGATATTAATAAATACACATGGGAGTCAACAAAGAATCTTGACAATGCAACAAAGAAAGTTGAAACCTTTCATCGATCGCATCCATCAAAATCAAAATAAAGAATTGCAAAGATCTATAAAAGATGATGACCGCTCTTCATGGAGCTCATTCTTAAAAGAAGAGGTAGTATCACAGACATATACATTTATCCCATTAGTTACTTATATGATTAGGTAGAAGTAAGTAAATATAGATTAATTTCATAAAGTCTTTTAAAGAAGCTTCTTAGAAGCTTTATAGATGTAATTTTGACTTTAGATGTGTTTATAGATTAGAAACCTTGCCAACAAGTTAATCACGTCTAGGTAGCTTGTGGAACAAGTTAACTTCCTGTAGTAGCTTGTGAAACAAGCTAACTATATGTGACATACATAAATAACTTGCTTTGCAAGTTAAGACATGTGGCCAGCAAAATCAACACATGTTGAAGGTCCTATAGAATATTACTACAAGCTTCTAGTTAGAGAGTGTATATGGAGGCAAGAGTGAAGCCTTCTTCATTCATGTCAATGCCTTTCTAGTCCTTAGTCTTGTTTCAAGACTTTTGATCATCTTGTTTTTGGCAATAGATATTTTAGTTCAATATTATATCATCTTTAAGTGACTTTTTAGTTCCTTTTAGTGATATAAGAGTGTGTTGAGGATTTTCTTTCTTCAAGATTCATGTCCTTGACAACAAATCAAGGTAGACTAGAAAAATAAAGGATGTAAACATATGTAGAAAGAAGTTAGGAATTGATTTTAGAAAAAATTACTACAAGAAAATAAGAATTGATACTTAAAGAGGATTGGTTGCCAACTAGGATTAAAATCAAAATGTGAGGTGCAAAATTAGACACCAATGCCATTTCCAAGGTTCTTTTGTAAATTAGAAAATAATATTTGAGGATAGAATAGATTATACTTTTTTGAGCATTAATTTTGAAGAATTTGAATTTGTAATGACTTTGAAAGAACTTTACAAAGTCAAGTTGTTTTAGATGACATTGATTTTTGTAAAATAATATAGGATTGATATTTTACACAATTTTATAAGTTTTGTAAAAGACATAAGTAAAAATATGTAGGTTTGTGAATATAGTTGTATTAAATATGTGCTATGAATTTGAGCTTTATTAAATGGTTAGATTGAAGGTTAGTAAAGTTTAAGTGGATTGAAATCTCAAAAATTAGAATTAGATGATCAACAAAACTTTCTAAGATTGTTTGCAATCTGCTAATTGGATTGGAATAAAAATTATTTATATGGATAGTAGACTTGATTTCTAACATTTTTGAAGATTGTAAGAACAATTCAAAGGTTTGTAAAGGAGATATTGGCACTAGAACTCAACTTTAAGGTTGGAAAAAGAGGCCATCTAACACTTGAATGAATTATCTTACATTTCTCTCAATTGATAAGTGCAATTGATTTCATTTTTCTTGTGCTTGTTTTGACCTAAAGTTTTGAAAAGTTTAAAATTTTTGAGTTGATATCAATAATTCGATCATTAAATGTTGAGGTTTCAATCTATTATAGGATATATTAAGAGTTTTTTTAAGAATTAGGATTTAATTAGGATTTAATTAGGATTTTGTTTGGAATTTAAGATTTGATTAGGTTTGATTCAAAATTTAAGATTTTATTAATGTTTAGTTTAAGATTAGGATTTAGGATTTGATTAGAATTTGGTGTAAAATTTGATTAAGGTTTGATAAGATTTGATTAGGATTTCATTAGAATTTAGGATTTGGTTAGGATTTGGCAATCCTCGCTGGTATGTTCGGGCTCAAGGGCTCACGTTTCTCGAACGTGACTGTTGTAAGCGCGCTGGGCTGACGGCATGCACCATGTCTGTAGGTATCGAATCCTCCGATGCCCTTCTTGTGACATCCTCGTAGACGGTGGATTGGCCTCGTGGAAACGCGTGCAGCGTATTCATTTATGTGTTCAATGTGCTTATGATAAAATTCTCAAAAATGTTATGTGGACTTGTAAAAGAATTCCAAATGCAATCATCATTACCTGAATTTTTTTTAAACTAATGAAGTTTAGAAAGAAATGTAGAATGTGTTCCCTTTTTTCTTTTCTTTTTTATGTCAAGTCATTCAAAATGTTATTATTACAGTCCAATAAATTAATGAGAAAAAATTATTCTAAGATTCTGATAATACAAAAAAATGATACTATAAAAAAATAAAAACCATCTTTAGTTCGTGTAAAAATGTAAGAAATGAATCAAATCTTTTGCTGTTATAAAGTGTTTAATGATCTAATTATTAAATGCTTGAAATATCAACTGAATACTATTCTCAACTTGAAACTAAGCTTATTCAGAAAATACACTGCCTCTTAGAGTCATTTATAAAAATGTAAATTACATCTTTTTTTAAAATTCTGTTAAGGTCAGACAGTTGATTAAATAGAAGATCATCTACATGTATTGTTGCATTTACTCTGCTTTTTGAAACTGGTTAAATCGAGATTATAAAATTGAATATTCATTTTAAAACTTGTTTATGAATTTTGATGAAAAGACATTGTATATATTTTTTAAATTACTTTTTTACAAACTTTCTTTCTACAAATTTGTACTATCTGGAGGCACTCTTTGATCCAAAAACTAAAAAATATATAAATTTGTATTTATTGTAAAAACTAAATGAAATATAAATTTACATGTATGTATGTATGCTGGCACATGTCGTCCTCAAAAATGAAGTTCTAAAATTTAGCTTCTATTTTATGAACTCAAAAAATTTAAGTTGTAGTAAATTTTGCATTTGTATATATGTAGGAATTAATAATGCTACTACAACCTACTAGCCACAACATGCCATCCACACCAACTTGAAGATCACGATAATATTTTTCCAATTTGAACATCAACACCACCTATTATAATTGTAGGAGGCATTGAAATGTTGTATCACAATTATATAACTTACAGCTTGGCTTATCTCTTGCAAATAGGCAACTAAAGCATTACAACTTATGAAGGTGCTAATAATATTAATTTGCATGAGAAAGAAACATTACATAGAAAGTTGTGAACAAAACATTAGATGCATTGTAAACAAAAAGAGCATATGAGATGAGGGAACAAGAGAAGTACATAAGATATTGAAAGACTATACATTAACAAAATGGAGGATTATGGAATTAATAACAAAAACTATGGTGACATTAGCAATACTTGTGTATATGTATGTATGTGTGTATATATATATATATATATATACATACTTAGTATAACAAGGTATAGATAAGATATTTGTATTGTTGACACATAGAGTTAGATAGTTGGAATTATGTTTCAGAAGTTTTTAGAATTGGAGGCTAGGTTAGTAGGCTGAGTAGAATCTATTATGGAACATTCTAGAAAGAACTTAGGGCGGTTATCTAGAAATGACTTAGGATAGTTATTTAAATAAGGTGTGCTATAGAACCTTCTAGAAAGAATTTAGGGTGGTTATCTAAGTGGAGTCCACCATTAGGAACATTCTAGAAAGTTCCAAGATGATTGAATAAAGCATAAATATGATTGTCCAAGGCCTTTCAGGCATCTAATCACATATGGTTTTGGACCTTTTTTCTTAGTAAGGTTTGATTTTGCATCTTTCTATTCAGTTTTGTTCTATTCTATTTTCATTTGCAAAGTTTTTTTTTTCATGTTTTACTTTATTTAATTTTTTTCAGTTTGTTCTAGTCCGTTTTGTCTTACTCTATGATGAAATTTATATTGCTGTGGATTAGAAGGATCTTAGATTCTTGAGATAGACATGTCATGTTTCACTTAGGCTATAAGCACATCTCAAATTGTTATACGCACAACTATTATATCTATACACATATCTCAAATCGGCTACTCTAGACTCTCTTTTCCTTGTCTAAGGATTGATCAAGAATCTTCTTTCTCTCTTCTTTGTTTACATTTAGGTCCTAGACCTCCTCCTCTTATTTCTTGTCCCAATGGTGGGACTAGGAAGTTAAGAAAAAAAATCCAAGACTTGGTTGAGACAAGAAAGAAGGAAAGGAGGTCCAAAATCTACACCAAGACAAAGAAGAGGAGATCTAGAATAGCCAATCAGTGACCTTAGATGTGAATATATGCATAATAGATGTGTATATAGTAGTTTGGATGTACATATTGCCTGAGCCATCTATATATATATATATATATATATATATATATACACACATACAAATAAATAAGGAATATTTTTTAAAAACTATCAAAATGATGAAGCATTAATGCATTATTAAACACAAATTACTTGTTAATAAATACACACTCTTAAAAGTCTACACAACACATACATAAGTTTTATAAAATCCTTATGTATGTTGCTTGCTAATGGTATTTCTAAAATTTTCATTACAAATATAAAGACAAATACCTCTTGAGTCAAAACAAAGTTTCAAAACAAAAAAAAACAAAAATTGCTCAAAATTCACAAATGAGTTTGAAAAATATTTCTAATACCATGTACATATTAGCAGAAATATAATTAAATAAAGAAAAATAAATAGCAGAAGAAGTAAAAGATGTTCACAAGAATTCCTTAACAATTCCTCAAAGAAATTACTTCAAATGCACAATATTATTTTCTGTACCCATTGAAGTGCTTGATTTTTGCTTGAAACACTTTCAGACAAATGACAAACCTGACAAACAACAATAACAATCATAAAGAAAGAAACATGCTCTTTAGTTTCCACAACATAAACAACTGGAATAATTGCAGTGTCAATGCTGTTTAGCTGTGGACATTCTATAGTTTTATAAATAGCTCATTCCCTTGAAGGCCCTATCGGTTTTCGGACAACTTTGGTGTCGTAAGAGGTTAAGAAAGGTGTTCCCTTTGGACTTCCTACCGTGTACAAATGCATCAGAAGCAGCTGATTCGAATTCTGAAGCATCTCAAAAGCTTGGAGATCACCATATTTCTGTGGTACACCATGACTTTTTCTCAATAAGACAAAATTCATCCCTAGTTCTCTATAAAGGTGTCGAGTGAAGCAGCAGTAGTGTGCTGACTACTTAGTCGAAGGGTGTGTTGTTGCGAGGTCTTAAACGCCTCCGAGGAACTGAATTCTCAATCGGCATCACATGGACAGTGTTCATGTCTACCAACTCCTCATTGCTTGTAACTTCGTCGATAAGAGGTTGAAAGATTGGGCTGTGTCGACCGAAAAATACCCGATGTGAAGCTGATATTAGGTGTGACTTCGAAATGTCCTGGTTGCAAGGGGCTCGAGACGCTGTTTTTGCAATGCAAAAAACCTGCATTTGTTTAAGCATTTCATTCTGCGGGCGAGGGCACGCAGAAAAGTCCGGCATAGTCGTTAGCTCCCACCTGTTCCAACTCGCTCTCAAGATACATTTCAAGCTTAGAATTGCATTATTCGCGGAGTTCAAAATTCTAAAACTGCCCAGCAGAATACTGTGTACTTCAACATTATTGCTTCCGATTGCTTCCTAACACAGAATTCAATGACGCTGGTTCTGCCCACCTCAAACTAGACACTGACATGGGCTCATTAACAAGAGAATGGCGGCGAGAGGCGTGAGGCCAGGAAGCACCCTCTTCAAGACTACAATCTAAACTGCGCATAGTGTGCAATGCAAACAACGAATGGTCTTATCTTCAAAAATTGGCTAAGTCCAGCATTCAATCTTATATCGAGGTTCCCGATTTGGAGGCACAATGCACTCAAACAAAGTGACTACTATAGCAAAGTAAATGGCTCTAAAAATTTGAAAATTTAATATCTTCCATCTTTCTTGAAGATAAATATCTATTAATATAAAACCTAAGTTTACAAGACAAATCAATTCAAAAATCGACTTTACCGAGTCAGGATAAACCAAAACTTGGTAAATGAGGCATGAATTCGGGTACAGTTCAGAGGGCACTTAAGCTACTCCAGAATAAATTCACACAATCTTCTGGTTAGATCACGCATTACAGGAAAAGGTCACAGACAGTAAGATCCTGTGCCACCTTCAACGGCCAGGATTCCTGCAACCGATCGAATCTCCATCCGAAGGCTCTGTTCGAACTGCTACCAAGCAGCAGCACGCAAACACTCCATCAACCATCATCCTCACCTACAGTTATCATTTAACAAATCATAAAAATAAGCAAGGCCTCACAACAAGAAGCCATTAAGTCAAGTGAAATGTGCGGGACAGAACATCGAGCAGCCACGGATATCAAGCGAACAAAAACCAGGATCAAGCCTACAATCGTAACAACATATTTCTCATGCAGCCTACAGAATGAACGAAAATTGCAACAGCAGAAACGAAACAACAAATATGACCAACTAACCAAAAATAACACGTAAACAACAACTCTCGTCCGCAAATAAAAATTCAAATCGACTCATCCAGACCGACAAAATCAATGGTGACTTGCATCATAATGCACAAGACGTACGAAACAAGAGTGACTCAACAACGATCCGGCACGAAGTTCATCTCCAGCTCAAGAACCAGGCCAACGTCAATCGGCGACAGCGTAAGTAACCAATGTAAAGAAGCCACGCATCCCTAAAAACAAGGTCGATTCCCCTTGATGCACGAAGCTGGTGATTGTGGCTTCGTTTCCTCCCCTTATCTCACAAACACTCCGTGCAATTGTCCCCCAAGTACCACATAATGCCTCTTCACAACCTTAGGTCCCATCGATCCATTGTCACGGGCAGTCGCACACTCATTCCAGGTGTTCGATGTCTCCGATCCGTATTCATCCACGCCCGATCGAACCCATTGGTTCCTCGAAGGCATACGCAAATTTGGACTCCGACCAGAAGCGCTACCATGTCCGATCCGAAGTCCAACAAACTCCTGCAAACTCCTACCTCCGCGAACCAGAGCTGAAACGCACCAGAGCCTCTCGGCATTCTAGGGTCATTGGATTTCTCGCCGATGTTGTTGGTTGTCTGACCCTCTTGCACCAACACAATCGCTGGTTGCAATGGTGTGACGCTGAAGTGGGCGCTCTTCCGTCAGCGCTCGGAGGGAGGTCCATGACGGCGTTCTCGAAGTGGCATGCCTCGCTGGTATGTTCGGGCTCAAGGGCTCACGTTTCTCGAACGTGACTGTTGTAAGCGCGCTGGGCTGACGGCATGCACCATGTCTGTAGGTATCGAATCCTCCGATGCCCTTCTTGTGACATCCTCGTAGACGGTGGATTGGCCTCGTGGAAACGCGTGCAGTCCAATCAGCGAGGATAAGAGAAATCATGTGTGGTGTGGATCTGCGTCCCATCGTCTGGGCTACTTTGGACAAGCGAGGTTTGCAGCGGCATTGCAAGTAACCAAGTGTATTCTCTCGTTGCGCGCAGGCATTGGATTTTCTGTTCGACGGAGGAGTAGGTTTTTCCATGTCCACGTGCTCCACGGGTAGCGCGTCCTCGCACGCCGCATCTCGCATCACCTGTGTTGGTCGCTACACAACCGGGGGAAGCATCCAGAGAAAAACCGCGTCGACAAACATCAGCGCAGAAAATGCTTGAAGACATGTCGAGGCATGTCATCGATAATTGACTGAGAACGACAGCATCGTCAGCCGACGGGAGCCGAGGCTCATGCCAAAGAATGGGCTGGATCGGGACATCGGCCGTGTCCCGCTTTCTTCATCACGTGAGTGTGTGGAAACCGACGCCTGAGGATCCATGTGCTGATTGGACTCTATCCAGGATAGATTGTAAAAATCAGAAGCTGCTGCCGAGCGAGGAGCGCGGGGGCAGTGGAGTGGCGCGGATGTTGCGCCGAAGTTGTGCGTGGAGCATTGCAACAGTCGCGTGCGAGACCTATGAAGTGTCCACTGTGAGCAGCAGCCACGTGAGGACGGCCTGCCCGGCGAGGAGTGGGCACTGGCGATTGAAGAGGTTCACGAGAGCCGGAGAGTCCAGACTTTAGTTGTAATGGCCCCGTTGGCCTTCGTAAGCGGCCGCTCCATCGTGGTCTCCCAGAAGTCGCATCGCCGAAACGGGGGCATGGCGAGTGCAAGCCCCGGAGGAGGGAAGGGCATCGCGGGCGTTGGGCGGGGCGGGCAAAACGGAACAGAGGAGGGGCGGGAGCAGCGCTTGAGCACTTCGGGCGGAGAGCGTGGCGAGGACTGGCAATGCGGCTCCAGCGCACTTCTTTCCAAGTGTGAAGCCCAGGAAGAGGTGCAGAAGGCCGGGAGGGAACCGCGCGGGCGAATCCTCCCGCGGGGCTGGAAAACAGGGATTACCGAGGGTGATCGACGCGCAGGACTCTCAGACAAAACCGAGTCGAGGGCGTTCGACGGTTGGGCTCGTTTCAACGTTGCTGTTAGAGAATCATAAAGAGGAACCGGTTTCCTTCTGACATCCGCCTTCCGTAATAGTCTAGATGGTTAGGATAACTGGCTTTCACCCAGTCGACCCGGGTTCGAGTCCCGGTTACGGAGCATTGCGGGGATAGCTCAGTTGGGAGAGCGTCAGACTGAAGATCTGAAGGTCGCGTGTTCGATCCACGCTCACCGCATTCCACCTTTTGTGGAAAAGCTATAAAGCTTCTATTTTTTATATTAAATGTTTCTTTGGATTTGTAGATAAATATCCAAGGTGAGTATTTAGACTTTATAAGGCAAGATGGCATTCATTGGAAAATCAATGGTTGTTGAAATCAATGCAATAGACATTTACTATATTATAAATCTATTGTTGTAAATGTAAGGATTTGAAACAAACTTGAATTCAAAGATTGAAAGATCACAATAAACCTTGTATAAAAAGGACAAGGAATACACATTTTGCAATCAATATTTGGTCTTTATTTTTTAGTGTGCTTTGAAACTAAACCTAATTCATGGAATTTTTATCATGATAGATTTTGAAGTATTAATTAAATACAAGCTTTTAAATATAATTAAACGTGGTATGTGTTGGTTGGTAGGTTAAATACCTAGCCAATAAGTTACCCATGTATTGCACATGTTGGTAGCTTGTGGTTCAAGTTAAATATATGGCATACATGTAAGAGACTTGGCTTGTAAATATGGCATGTGTCTCACAAGGTGGACATGTTTTAGAGGTCTTATAGAACCTTGCTACATAGCTTCTACTTAGATAGTATATACAGAAGCAAGAATGAAGCCTTCTTCATTCTTTTCAACACCTTTATTGTTAGTCTTGTTTTAAGAATCTTCAGTCTTCTTGGCTTTGGCAATAGCCATTTTAGTTTCAATAGTATACTATTTTGAGTGAATATCTATTCTTTCTAAGCAACATAAGAATATAGAATATGTTTTATTTGTTTGTGATATATGTACTTGATAATTTGACAAGAGCACTACCTCATTGGCAAGGTCCTGTTTTACGCATCTAAAATAGTCATCCAGGTTGGAGCACCGGTGTGGATAAGTACATTTCGCTACAATCTATCTCCAGCAAAGATCAACACCCTCATAAATCTTTTCAACAAAGTATGGATAGAACATAGTATAGTATAATTGCCGTATCCGGCAATCCTCCTCAGTTGAATCGGCTTCCCCCATCAAACTTCCTACCACAGCACCTAGCCGAGGATGTTCCTCAACAACAGTCCAACCTCTAATAGACATATTAGAAGATTCCACAACTTCTATTTGAGAGCAGAGACTTGTCATTGGCTATAGATAACCTATTCGACGAAGTGAACCAAGATCTGAGCAACCAGGAATCGATCCCCAAACTCACCATACACTCGACCATGATGCCAACGAAATACGACTCCCATCTACCCTGTTTGAAATTAGTGATCAAGATACATCACAACAGATAGACACAACCCTCAAACAAGAAATAGAAGAAATTTTGGTGAACATGGAGCAAGAACGGAGGGCCATTCCACCAGATTGACCACGAACAACACGGCTTCATCAACGTATCAACACAGAATGACAACGTCACTTTGACACAATACCATACGGACCGGAAGACCTTCACAGAATAGTTGAATCAGCAAGAAACAACCCACAATTTCGGGAAAGTCTAACTGCATCAGAGATCTATGCGTCAACTACACAATTTCTACAAGGCGAAAATTTTCACAATTGGTTAGCGGATGGAAGACAATTCTTTAACCTCGATAACCGACATCCTTAATAAGATCAACATAAACAAGGCCTTGTGTAGCAAGAAGCTAACTACTCTTTTACATTGATGTGCGATGCAAACACAATTGTGTCATTTCCTGGTCTTGCTACTCTCGAGCGGATGGACGGACCTGCTGCTTCGAACCGGACACAACGAGCGCATTAGTGGCCATAAATAACCTACTTGACGAAGTGAATCAGATAGGAGCAACCAGGCCCCAATCCCCACGATTCACCATCTAATCCACCTCAACGCCAACGATATATGACTCCCAACTACTCTTTTCATATCAGCAATGACGATACAATACAACAAGAAACAACCCTCAAACAAGAAGCAGAAGAAGATTTGGTGAACATGGAGCGAGAACGGAGGGCCTTTTGCCCAAATTTACCACGAACAACACGGCCTCAACAACGCATCAACATAAAACGACAACGTCTCTTTGACGTAATTCCATACGAGCGGAAAGACCTCCACAGAACAGTTGAATCAGCGAGAAACAACCTACAATTTTGGAAAAGTCTAACTATATTAGAGATGCGGAGGACAACTCTTTAACCTTGGTAACCGACATCCTCAAAAAGATCAACATCAACAAGGCAAGTTAGTTTTTTCATTACATCAAATAAGTAACGACAACAAAAACAGGAAGTTACAAAATCCTACCTCTAGCGACAGATGTCCCCTGTTTAACCCAGCACGGCCATAGGCCTCAGTTTTCTAAGCTAAAGGTCTAGACACCAGCACTGAAATGGTGCTAGAATTGAAACGATAAGAATCCACCTACATCCGGCCAGTAGCCTAGTCACATGTGTCAGACACAAATTGTAACACACAGTTGTGTTTTCAGTTTTAATCTCGATGGGGATTTTAAGGTTGGGATAAGTGGCTTAGATTTTTCTCTAATCTAATTATTTTAGGATTATCATGATTAAAGTAGTATAATCCTTAAATAGACTAAAATCTTTGGAACCTTAATTTTTATTGTAATTTAACTAAGAACTATATTTTTCAATTTAAAAGTCACAAATTTACAACAATCAAATCTTCATTAGTAGATGCAAGAGCTTTCATGCATACTACAAAAGACTAGTCACCTTTTGTTATATATGCTACACCCATTTTTGATGTGGAAAGATTACAAGTGGCATTCCAAGCTAATACCAAAATTATCAAGATACCTTTGACAAGAAGAATGTGCATAGTCTTATAAAGTATTGTCCATATGATTCTTGGAATCATATTTGAGGTAGTGCTCTTGTCAAATTATCAAGTACATATATCACAAACAAATAAAACATATTCTATATTCTTATGTTGCTTAGAAAGAATAGATATTCACTCAAAATAGTATACTATTGAAACTAAAATGGCTATTGCCAAAGCCAAGAAGACTGAAGATTCTTAAAACAAGACTAACAATAAAGGTGTTGAAAAGAATGAAGAAGGCTTCATTCTTGCTTCTGTATATACTATCTAAGTAGAAGCTATGTAGCAAGGTTCTATAAGACCTCTAAAACATGTCCACCTTGTGAGACACATGCCATATTTACAAGCCAAGTCTCTTACATGTATGCCATATATTTAACTTGAACCACAAGCTACCAACATGTGCAATACATGGGTAACTTATTGGCTAGGTATTTAACCTACCAACCAACACATACCACGTTTAATTATATTTAAAAGCTTGTATTTAATTAATACTTCAAAATCTATCATGATAAAAATTCCATGAATTAGGTTTAGTTTCAAAGCACACTAAAAAATAAAGACCAAATATTGATTGCAAAATGTGTATTCCTTGTCCTTTTTATACAAGGTTTATTGTGATCTTTCAATCTTTGAATTCAAGTTTGTTTCAAATCCTTACATTTACAACAATAGATTTATAATATAGTAAATGTCTATTGCATTGATTTCAACAACCATTGATTTTCCAATGAATGCCATCTTGCCTTATAAAGTCTAAATACTCACCTTGGATATTTATCTACAAATCCAAAGAAACATTTAATATAAAAAATAGAAGCTTTATAGCTTTTCCACAAAAGGTGGAATGCGGTGAGCGTGGATCGAACACGCGACCTTCAGATCTTCAGTCTGACGCTCTCCCAACTGAGCTATCCCCGCAATGCTCCGTAACCGGGACTCGAACCCGGGTCGACTGGGTGAAAGCCAGTTATCCTAACCATCTAGACTATTACGGAAGGCGGATGTCAGAAGGAAACCGGTTCCTCTTTATGATTCTCTAACAGCAACGTTGAAACGAGCCCAACCGTCGAACGCCCTCGACTCGGTTTTGTCTGAGAGTCCTGCGCGTCGATCACCCTCGGTAATCCCTGTTTTCCAGCCCCGCGGGAGGATTCGCCCGCGCGGTTCCCTCCCGGCCTTCTGCACCTCTTCCTGGGCTTCACACTTGGAAAGAAGTGCGCTGGAGCCGCATTGCCAGTCCTCGCCACGCTCTCCGCCCGAAGTGCTCAAGCGCTGCTCCCGCCCCTCCTCTGTTCCGTTTTGCCCGCCCCGCCCAACGCCCGCGATGCCCTTCCCTCCTCCGGGGCTTGCACTCGCCATGCCCCCGTTTCGGCGATGCGACTTCTGGGAGACCACGATGGAGCGGCCGCTTACGAAGGCCAACGGGGCCATTACAACTAAAGTCTGGACTCTCCGGCTCTCGTGAACCTCTTCAATCGCCAGTGCCCACTCCTCGCCGGGCAGGCCGTCCTCACGTGGCTGCTGCTCACAGTGGACACTTCATAGGTCTCGCACGCGACTGTTGCAATGCTCCACGCACAACTTCGGCGCAACATCCGCGCCACTCCACTGCCCCCGCGCTCCTCGCTCGGCAGCAGCTTCTGATTTTTACAATCTATCCTGGATAGAGTCCAATCAGCACATGGATCCTCAGGCGTCGGTTTCCACACACTCACGTGATGAAGAAAGCGGGACACGGCCGATGTCCCGATCCAGCCCATTCTTTGGCATGAGCCTCGGCTCCCGTCGGCTGACGATGCTGTCGTTCTCAGTCAATTATCGATGACATGCCTCGACATGTCTTCAAGCATTTTCTGCGCTGATGTTTGTCGACGCGGTTTTTCTCTGGATGCTTCCCCCGGTTGTGTAGCGACCAACACAGGTGATGCGAGATGCGGCGTGCGAGGACGCGCTACCCGTGGAGCACGTGGACATGGAAAAACCTACTCCTCCGTCGAACAGAAAATCCAATGCCTGCGCGCAACGAGAGAATACACTTGGTTACTTGCAATGCCGCTGCAAACCTCGCTTGTCCAAAGTAGCCCAGACGATGGGACGCAGATCCACACCACACATGATTTCTCTTATCCTCGCTGATTGGACTGCACGCGTTTCCACGAGGCCAATCCACCGTCTACGAGGATGTCACAAGAAGGGCATCGGAGGATTCGATACCTACAGACATGGTGCATGCCGTCAGCCCAGCGCGCTTACAACAGTCACGTTCGAGAAACGTGAGCCCTTGAGCCCGAACATACCAGCGAGGCATGCCACTTCGAGAACGCCGTCATGGACCTCCCTCCGAGCGCTGACGGAAGAGCGCCCACTTCAGCGTCACACCATTGCAACCAGCGATTGTGTTGGTGCAAGAGGGTCAGACAACCAACAACATCGGCGAGAAATCCAATGACCCTAGAATGCCGAGAGGCTCTGGTGCGTTTCAGCTCTGGTTCGCGGAGGTAGGAGTTTGCAGGAGTTTGTTGGACTTCGGATCGGACATGGTAGCGCTTCTGGTCGGAGTCCAAATTTGCGTATGCCTTCGAGGAACCAATGGGTTCGATCGGGCGTGGATGAATACGGATCGGAGACATCGAACACCTGGAATGAGTGTGCGACTGCCCGTGACAATGGATCGATGGGACCTAAGGTTGTGAAGAGGCATTATGTGGTACTTGGGGGACAATTGCACGGAGTGTTTGTGAGATAAGGGGAGGAAACGAAGCCACAATCACCAGCTTCGTGCATCAAGGGGAATCGACCTTGTTTTTAGGGATGCGTGGCTTCTTTACATTGGTTACTTACGCTGTCGCCGATTGACGTTGGCCTGGTTCTTGAGCTGGAGATGAACTTCGTGCCGGATCGTTGTTGAGTCACTCTTGTTTCGTACGTCTTGTGCATTATGATGCAAGTCACCATTGATTTTGTCGGTCTGGATGAGTCGATTTGAATTTTTATTTGCGGACGAGAGTTGTTGTTTACGTGTTATTTTTGGTTAGTTGGTCATATTTGTTGTTTCGTTTCTGCTGTTGCAATTTTCGTTCATTCTGTAGGCTGCATGAGAAATATGTTGTTACGATTGTAGGCTTGATCCTGGTTTTTGTTCGCTTGATATCCGTGGCTGCTCGATGTTCTGTCCCGCACATTTCACTTGACTTAATGGCTTCTTGTTGTGAGGCCTTGCTTATTTTTATGATTTGTTAAATGATAACTGTAGGTGAGGATGATGGTTGATGGAGTGTTTGCGTGCTGCTGCTTGGTAGCAGTTCGAACAGAGCCTTCGGATGGAGATTCGATCGGTTGCAGGAATCCTGGCCGTTGAAGGTGGCACAGGATCTTACTGTCTGTGACCTTTTCCTGTAATGCGTGATCTAACCAGAAGATTGTGTGAATTTATTCTGGAGTAGCTTAAGTGCCCTCTGAACTGTACCCGAATTCATGCCTCATTTACCAAGTTTTGGTTTATCCTGACTCGGTAAAGTCGATTTTTGAATTGATTTGTCTTGTAAACTTAGGTTTTATATTAATAGATATTTATCTTCAAGAAAGATGGAAGATATTAAATTTTCAAATTTTTAGAGCCATTTACTTTGCTATAGTAGTCACTTTGTTTGAGTGCATTGTGCCTCCAAATCGGGAACCTCGATATAAGATTGAATGCTGGACTTAGCCAATTTTTGAAGATAAGACCATTCGTTGTTTGCATTGCACACTATGCGCAGTTTAGATTGTAGTCTTGAAGAGGGTGCTTCCTGGCCTCACGCCTCTCGCCGCCATTCTCTTGTTAATGAGCCCATGTCAGTGTCTAGTTTGAGGTGGGCAGAACCAGCGTCATTGAATTCTGTGTTAGGAAGCAATCGGAAGCAATAATGTTGAAGTACACAGTATTCTGCTGGGCAGTTTTAGAATTTTGAACTCCGCGAATAATGCAATTCTAAGCTTGAAATGTATCTTGAGAGCGAGTTGGAACAGGTGGGAGCTAACGACTATGCCGGACTTTTCTGCGTGCCCTCGCCCGCAGAATGAAATGCTTAAACAAATGCAGGTTTTTTGCATTGCAAAAACAGCGTCTCGAGCCCCTTGCAACCAGGACATTTCGAAGTCACACCTAATATCAGCTTCACATCGGGTATTTTTCGGTCGACACAGCCCAATCTTTCAACCTCTTATCGACGAAGTTACAAGCAATGAGGAGTTGGTAGACATGAACACTGTCCATGTGATGCCGATTGAGAATTCAGTTCCTCGGAGGCGTTTAAGACCTCGCAACAACACACCCTTCGACTAAGTAGTCAGCACACTACTGCTGCTTCACTCGACACCTTTATAGAGAACTAGGGATGAATTTTGTCTTATTGAGAAAAAGTCATGGTGTACCACAGAAATATGGTGATCTCCAAGCTTTTGAGATGCTTCAGAATTCGAATCAGCTGCTTCTGATGCATTTGTACACGGTAGGAAGTCCAAAGGGAACACCTTTCTTAACCTCTTACGACACCAAAGTTGTCCGAAAACCGATAGGGCCTTCAAGGGAATGAGCTATTTATAAAACTATAGAATGTCCACAGCTAAACAGCATTGACACTGCAATTATTCCAGTTGTTTATGTTGTGGAAACTAAAGAGCATGTTTCTTTCTTTATGATTGTTATTGTTGTTTGTCAGGTTTGTCATTTGTCTGAAAGTGTTTCAAGCAAAAATCAAGCACTTCAATGGGTACAGAAAATAATATTGTGCATTTGAAGTAATTTCTTTGAGGAATTGTTAAGGAATTCTTGTGAACATCTTTTACTTCTTCTGCTATTTATTTTTCTTTATTTAATTATATTTCTGCTAATATGTACATGGTATTAGAAATATTTTTCAAACTCATTTGTGAATTTTGAGCAATTTTTGTTTTTTTTTGTTTTGAAACTTTGTTTTGACTCAAGAGGTATTTGTCTTTATATTTGTAATGAAAATTTTAGAAATACCATTAGCAAGCAACATACATAAGGATTTTATAAAACTTATGTATGTGTTGTGTAGACTTTTAAGAGTGTGTATTTATTAACAAGTAATTTGTGTTTAATAATGCATTAATGCTTCATCATTTTGATAGTTTTTAAAAAATATTCCTTATTTATTTGTATGTGTGTATATATATATATATATATATATATATATAGATGGCTCAGGCAATATGTACATCCAAACTACTATATACACATCTATTATGCATATATTCACATCTAAGGTCACTGATTGGCTATTCTAGATCTCCTCTTCTTTGTCTTGGTGTAGATTTTGGACCTCCTTTCCTTCTTTCTTGTCTCAACCAAGTCTTGGATTTTTTTTCTTAACTTCCTAGTCCCACCATTGGGACAAGAAATAAGAGGAGGAGGTCTAGGACCTAAATGTAAACAAAGAAGAGAGAAAGAAGATTCTTGATCAATCCTTAGACAAGGAAAAGAGAGTCTAGAGTAGCCGATTTGAGATATGTGTATAGATATAATAGTTGTGCGTATAACAATTTGAGATGTGCTTATAGCCTAAGTGAAACATGACATGTCTATCTCAAGAATCTAAGATCCTTCTAATCCACAGCAATATAAATTTCATCATAGAGTAAGACAAAACGGACTAGAACAAACTGAAAAAAATTAAATAAAGTAAAACATGAAAAAAAAAACTTTGCAAATGAAAATAGAATAGAACAAAACTGAATAGAAAGATGCAAAATCAAACCTTACTAAGAAAAAAGGTCCAAAACCATATGTGATTAGATGCCTGAAAGGCCTTGGACAATCATATTTATGCTTTATTCAATCATCTTGGAACTTTCTAGAATGTTCCTAATGGTGGACTCCACTTAGATAACCACCCTAAATTCTTTCTAGAAGGTTCTATAGCACACCTTATTTAAATAACTATCCTAAGTCATTTCTAGATAACCGCCCTAAGTTCTTTCTAGAATGTTCCATAATAGATTCTACTCAGCCTACTAACCTAGCCTCCAATTCTAAAAACTTCTGAAACATAATTCCAACTATCTAACTCTATGTGTCAACAATACAAATATCTTATCTATACCTTGTTATACTAAATATGTATATATATATATATATATACACACATACATACATATACACAAGTATTGCTAATGTCACCATAGTTTTTGTTATTAATTCCATAATCCTCCATTTTTTTAATGTATAGTCTTTCAATATCTTATGTACTTCTCTTGTTCCCTCATCTCATATGCTCTTTTTGTTTACAATGCATCTAATGTTTTGTTCACAACTTTCTATGTAATGTTTCTTTCTCATGCAAATTAATATTATTAGCACCTTCATAAGTTGTAATGCTTTAGTTGCCTATTTGCAAGAGATAAGCCAAGCTGTAAGTTATATAATTGTGATACAACATTTCAATGCCTCCTACAATTATAATAGGTGGTGTTGATGTTCAAATTGGAAAAATATTATCGTGATCTTCAAGTTGGTGTGGATGGCATGTTGTGGCTAGTAGGTTGTAGTAGCATTATTAATTCCTACATATATACAAATGCAAAATTTACTACAACTTAAATTTTTTGAGTTCATAAAATAGAAGCTAAATTTTAGAACTTCATTTTTGAGGACGACATGTGCCAGCATACATACATACATGTAAATTTATATTTCATTTAGTTTTTACAATAAATACAAATTTATATATTTTTTAGTTTTTGGATCAAAGAGTGCCTCCAGATAGTACAAATTTGTAGAAAGAAAGTTTGTAAAAAAGTAATTTAAAAAATATATACAATGTCTTTTCATCAAAATTCATAAACAAGTTTTAAAATGAATATTCAATTTTATAATCTCGATTTAACCAGTTTCAAAAAGCAGAGTAAATGCAACAATACATGTAGATGATCTTCTATTTAATCAACTGTCTGACCTTAACAGAATTTTAAAAAAAGATGTAATTTACATTTTTATAAATGACTCTAAGAGGCAGTGTATTTTCTGAATAAGCTTAGTTTCAAGTTGAGAATAGTATTCAGTTGATATTTCAAGCATTTAATAATTAGATCATTAAACACTTTATAACAGCAAAAGATTTGATTCATTTCTTACATTTTTACACGAACTAAAGATGGTTTTTATTTTTTTATAGTATCATTTTTTTGTATTATCAGAATCTTAGAATAATTTTTTCTCATTAATTTATTGGACTGTAATAATAACATTTTGAATGACTTGACATAAAAAAGAAAAGAAAAAAGGGAACACATTCTACATTTCTTTCTAAACTTCATTAGTTTAAAAAAAATTCAGGTAATGATGATTGCATTTGGAATTCTTTTACAAGTCCACATAACATTTTTGAGAATTTTATCATAAGCACATTGAACACATAAATGAATACGATCTTACTGAAATAACTTTTTTTTTTTTTTTTTTTTTTTTTTTTTGTGTGTGTGTGTGTAATAAAGTGGTGATATCATGCATGTTTGATTCAATCTATATGATTCATGATCAAACAATGATTTTAATTAAGTCCCTATATGCAGTATACAATTTTACTGTAACTTATTTTTATTTACAATTCTATCTTTAAAGGTTTTCTTTCTTTGAATAATGATTTTAAGAAAATATACAAGAGGAGAAATCTTAAATGTTTTTTAGTCCCAAATCTTCCATGTGTCATATAAACTTTGTCATGGTGAGAAGTGAATTAAACTTGCAAGTGAATTTCCTGATAAATTCTCCTAAAATGTTTACTTATATATTTCTATATTTGCAATGCACATATCTAAAAAATTGAATGCAGCAATTATATATATATATATATATATATATATTAAAGAAAGCACTTAATCTTTTCAACAAGCATTTCAACGCTTTCCAAAACCACCCAATTTTGCAATTGATTGCAGCATTTCAAATTCCTCAAATGTGATCGAAATTCATCATCTCACCACAGCAACGATTTTTCATTGAATGTACAATATTAAACCTGCATTAGGCTTTCACATACACACTGCGAGTCCAGTACAAGAGAAAAAAAATACTCACAGAGAAGAGTGGAATGGATAAGATCGAGTTTGATTTGGAGTGTTGGTTCAAAGAGTCATACCACGAAGCTTGTTAGTTGCTGGATTAGTGACATGATTAGTGGGTGGATGAGCGCCTGGATTAGTGAGCTACTAATCCATCGGAGAGCCATGCTTGGGAGGGATGTCAGTGGCGCGGTGGCGCAGGCGAGGCTCGCACGCCACGCCCTTCGGATGATTTTCGCGGACCTTACCCTTTTTTGATGATTTGCTCATGCCTGCTTGCGCCATCCCACCGAACGCAACGCATCTCCACCGTAATTGCATCTTTATCCAGCCCCCCGCAATTCTCTCCCGCTTCCCCATTGGCCCCACTCTTTAAAAGACACTTGCTATGACTTCAAAGTTCTCTACTTCTGCGGATCCCAGCTACTGTCACCGTTTCAATCTGCCATCCGTCACCCCTCGGGCTGGAAATCGCTCTAAGCTTATGATTCGAGGATCTCGTCGGACTTGAAGTGGGAAGTAGAGTCAAGTGCCTGGAAGCTCAGTCGGAGAAGACGAGGTAGTCGAAGACGAAAGAAGCAGAACAAGAAGAAGTGGAAGTGTGCTTGTGAGTTTCGTGTTTGATTTCGACGTTTTGGTGGTTTCGTGTGTTTTTGGTGTGGTTTTACCGTGAGTGAGAATTTTGCAAATTTCCGAAATTGTGTTGTTCACTCAACATTGTGTCGCACTTGTGGGTTTTGGGAGTAGGGTGATGAAGCTTTGTGAAATGAAAGGTTTTCTGCCAAGTAGTTCTAGAGGGATTGTGTCAAACATAGATTTATGCAGCGTTGAGCTGCAGGTCTCTGATCGGAACTGTGAAATTGGCTTTTGCCAGTTTTAGGAGATTTTCATTTTTATTTTTATTTTTTGTTTTTTAAATTTTTGTGAGGGGGTGTAATGGTCGACCGTCTGTGTGATGAGTCGCACGGGAAGACTCTTGAGTGTGGACTAATGTTTGACCTTGGTAGCCGATGATGACTTGACTTCCAAGCCTTTCAGTTCGTATATTGTAAGTATCCCAATAAGCTGAAGACTAAAATCTTCATCAGATTTCATGGCTGGACAAGAAGGCAATTCCGTATTTTCCCCATCAATTCTTCGGCTACGTTAGGAAACTTGGTTGCAATCTGTTACGATGATCACCCCAAGGGGCAGTGTTGGCGTTACTAAATTTATGATGCGTCTGTGGTACTAGTTATGTTTTGGGGTCGCATAAAGCTAGAGTTAGACGACGAGTAAGTTACAAGTGGACGAACTGCTCGCTGCGTTTGATACATATAAAACCTAGGACTCTTTCATTTAGTTCTTGTGTGCTGTGGAGCTTGAGATGTAATAGCGGTCTGTTTTCTTTCGCTGAATGGTTTTGAAGTTCCTGCTTTGTCTCTCGTCCAAAATACCAACAAACAGAATTTTTCTCCTGGAGATTTGGGTTCATATTGAATACCCAATTAGGCGGATTAATGGGCTTGATGCATGGTCTTGGGATTCTTTCGTGAAACGGGGGTATACTTGAAACGTAGTAGCTTTATGAAAGTAATTCATATTGTTTTTTTTGCACCATTAACTCAATTTCGATTTAGGTCAATGTCACATTGGAATTGTTGATTATCTATCTTCTTGAGGTATGTCAATAGCTTTCATCTTGCTGCATACATGGCTGTTTTTGACTTGAAAGGATATCCATGGGGGTCAGAAGTCTCCTTACTGCTGTTGTTCGCAAATTGCCGACGTAGTCCATGGCTTAAGTCAACATTTATCTTTTTTTAGGTTTGCAGTTCGTGCATGATTCCCGATTCGCGATTGCTCGAACGGCAAGCTTCGACAATTTACAGTGATGCGCTTAAAGTTGCTTTCGCAATTTAAGAATATCGTTCGAATTGATAAAGTTTTGTTCTCAAACCGTTGCACAGTTTCATTCAATCAATGAGCTGCATCTTTTTGTTAATAGGAACTGTGAGTTTCATGTGGTCGTGTTGTTGTTCAGTTTTGAGACTGCAATACTCAGAAGCCACCAGTGGGCGGAGAGATGGAGGCGGATCCCCTGGTAATGGAGACCACACAAGACAGGCGGATGCGCATCGTGAATGCACATTTGCAGATGAGGGCCTCAGGTATGTATCTCAGGATATCTAATTTGAGTCTTCGATGTACCGCTAGAATGCAATTGTGGGAAGAATTGGCGTGCACTTAAAAATAGTGAGGAAAAACAGAGGTGGTGAGAAATATCTACTGCAGGATGCCAGTAATGTACAGCACGCACGGCATCCTCTTTTCCTGTAGTGTATGGTGTTATTGTGAAGATGGTGCGGTCGTTATCTCTGTATTGGTGCATAGTTTGCCGAATTATAATCTTGTTATAGCAGCTGTGTTGCTAATTTTTGGCCTTCAATGGTGTTGCTAGTATTACTGTGAACTAAAACCTTGAGCATTTGTTCACTCATAACTTTCTTTTGTGCAGAGGAGCGTCCACAACTGGAGAATCAACCAACGGCTGCCGAATATATCGTAGGTGGGCGCATTTAATGGTTACCAATGGCTTAGTCGTCTTTTTTTTGTTCTGGTAGCCCGTATATGATCACTAATGTTTTGCGGTGTCACGAAGAATTTTTGTACATTTGGGCTATACCGTAGACGTACAGCTCCTTGTATTTAGTTCTTGTTTTCCTCGCATCCTCTGCGCTGGTTTGGCGGTTGTTCTTAGTTTGATTACTTGTTGAAGCTAGCTTGTGTCTGTAAGTTGGCCATTGAGTCTCCTTTTTTGTTCATTATCGCCTATGTTTTGCGCAGAGGAAGTATACAGTGTAAAGCTGCCGGAGAAATTGAGCACGGGAAAGTGGAACGTTCACAGGTATCCTGCTTTTATTTCGGTCTCTTTGCACCGAATATTTCCTTTATCGTGTGCAATGCCTTCTAAAATACCATGTGCAACCCATTAATGTAAATCAACACAACAAGGCAAGTTATTTGCTGGTTCCTGATATATGTAGAGAACTGTATGACTTGGTTTATGAACTGTGTTTATCGAATATTTTAATCTTGTAATGTTCTCTGCTTCTTATATAAATCTTTTGTGTGCTCAATTTCTACTTACTACATTTCCGCTGAAGTCAACGAAAGGTGAAGGTGTTCTGGTTTGGTTATTTAATCAAGAGATTTGATTCTGTGGCTTGGGTCACTACAGATCAGTGCTGAGCCCCCTTGAGCTCATGGATCATTGGCCTGAACACCCAGAGATTAGAACTCTGCACGACAACTTTGTGTAAGACATCCATGTTTCCTGGTTGTAAATATTATCCTGCTATATCTTGATTTGCTGCTGTGTAGCGAATATATTGATTTTTAGACCATTTGATATTAGCCTTGGTACTGCTTGAGGCACGATGGTGATGTGTGGAACTACTTACACTGTGGGTGTTTCTGTATCTTGCTCACAAACACACTTGTATTGTTGCTTGCTTACAATACCTTGCTTGCATGGTTTCATCTGAAGGTACGCGAAGGGGGCCTTTGCAGAGAACAAATGTATGGGAACTCGTATCCGAGAGGATGGTACAATTGGCGAGTAAGTTGCCCCTTTCCTCTTTATGCTTTCGTATCAATGCACTGTAATTCTGTTTATTTCGTGGAGTATATCTAAGTGACAAATTCTTGTAAATACGAGCCGTAAGCTAGACTCACGACATTGTTTGGGGCTTGAATATCTTGGATGTGTTATGTGATGCAATGAAAGCTTCACTTCTGAGGGTGGCGGGGGTCTTTTGTTTCCTTGTCTCACTTTCTTCACGACTGTCCTTACTTCAGGTATAGGTGGATGACTTATGGAGAGGTAGGAACGGCACGCACTGCGATTGGATCAGGTCTTGTTCAGCATGGTATCCCTAAGGTAAGCACTTTAAGTTTGGAAACAGTTAAAATGGCGGAATAAGTTGGTAGAAAATCTCAGAGAAAATTGTACTTCTGTAACTTTCTATTCAACTGTCAGGCTTCCAATGCCTGTTGAATGTGATTTGTATTCTTACCTTCCAGGCTTCTCTAAAAAGGTTTTCCCTGGTTCAGCACTGTTGACTTCGGTATGCGCAGGGTTCATGTGTTGGAATATACATGATCAATCGAGCAGAATGGGTCATCTCAGAACTAGCATGTGTCGCTTATTCCTATGTGTCTGTTCCACTTTATGACACTCTTGGTAAGCTGCACCCTTCTCTGAAATATCAACATTGAACAGACTAGCTAAATGTCTTTATTTGTCTCGATTTCGTAACTAATCAGACTCTTAGTTTTGAGTTGTTTTCGTAACTAATCAGTTCTTAGTAAGAACCTGATGTGATAATAATTTGGAAGCTGCTAGACCAAGCTCAGTTTGCGAATAACTTCTTAGTTCTTGGGAAGATTTGAGTACATCAACTTATTAAAGTCGATTGCAGGAGCTGATGCTGTGACATACATTGTCAACCATGCTGAAGTCGCTGCTGTGTTTTGTACCCCAGACAAATTGCAGACTGTGAGTTGCTTCTGTTGGATTCACCTTTAATTTGTGCGATTGAATCAAAAAGTTATATTATGATAGCTGTGTTGGGAAACATCTAATATGTTTTTGGCGTGGATGGGTTGGAGCAGTTACTGAGTTGTCTTGCGGAACTGCCAAGTTTACGGCTCATTGTGGTAGGCACTGTTACAATTTTCTTTGTTGCATTCGGTTCAAGTAGTCTTGTTTCTGTTGGTGATGTTCTACTCATTTGGCAAACCCTAGGCATATTTCAGTGTTAATCTTATTGTCCACGATTATTGTCCTACTACAAAGAATGTGAAATTAGTGTTATTTAGGTTGGTTTGATGGGTCCTCAATGTGAATATCTCTGGTGCTCTAGTATGACTAAATTGGCCGCGTTGCGTTTTCAGAGATGCAGAATGTAACTTTTGAAGGTTCCTTGCTTTGCTTGCGTTTTGCATTTAATGATATTTCTGTTGTGAGACGTAGGTTGTGGGAGGTGCTGAGAATTTAGTGCCTTCACTCCCACCCCAGTCAGGGGTTGAAATTATGCCTTACTCTCGACTCGAAGCTCAGGTACCGTTGTCCATCCCCGCAGAATTACCTTCTGCAGTTTATTTATTTATATATTTATTTAAATTTTATTTTTCTCTTCAGCTGGTTCAGAACCTGCTGAATGATTTTTATCAAAAAAGTCTTTGGAGTTGAACACGGATGTCAAGTGTAGAGGATCTTAAATTCATCGATCAAAAAACCAAAATGAGGGTATGCTGCTGAAACAGTTCTTCGCAATAATAACGAGGTCACTTAAGTTTGATATCTTGTGTTTCCAACAGGGTAAAGCAGATCAGCGAGCATTTGTGGCACCAAAGCCACATGATCTAGCTACTATATGTTACACAAGTGGTACTACTGGTGTTCCCAAGGTATTTGGAGTAGACTTTTGACCCCGAAACTGTAGCCATTTTACCATATTTTAAAAAATTTTATTTTGAATTTGAATGAATATCTGACGAATCACATGTTTTTTTGAATGTGACGTAACGTGCGGTGGATTTCTCCTAACCAATTGTAGCATATGATGAATATTTTTTGGAGATGGTCCTCTTAATTCTATTCAATTTCCATGTTATACTTTTATCCATTTCCAAGTTCAGAGTACTTTATGCATTTGTCTATGATTTTAAGAAACTGTTGCATTTGAGGCTTTGCATGGAGACTGCTGTTATCATTAACTGAGTTCATGGTAGACCAGCTTTATGCCTTGGGCTGAAATTTGTGCTTTGTATAATCATTTTGGACTAACATTGGCACCTTGGAAACAGGGAGCAATGATATCTCACCACAACCTTGTCGCAAGCGCTGCTGGGAGTAGCCAATCTACACCTATCTACCCCTCTGACGTGTAAGTTGACAAATTCTTCTTCCTACTTTTGTGTGGTTATGATGTTTAATTTTTTTTAGACGTGATCCTTTGTATTTTCTTGATTTTCTTGGTTTTGTTTTGCCTACAGGCATATCTCGTATCTGCCACTTGCTCATATTTACGAGAGGATGAACATGCTTGTCATGCTGCATCATGGTGTGGCAGTTGGTTTCTATCAAGGAGTAAGGAACTGTTATTAGTCATCTCATTATTCACCTAAATACTAGATCATTTTTGTAACGGTTATTATCCATGTATCTCGTCTATGCAATGTTGTAGTCGTGTCACCTTCTAGTCATAATTTACTTTTCATAAATTGCGCTTGATGTTTGATTCTATCACAACTGAATGACCTCTTCAAGACTCTTGGAACTCTTGACGTATTAGAATCATTCACTTTACTCTTACGTTTCAAAGGCCTGGCACGTGGCCTCATAGCAGTCTGGTAGGATAGTTTAGTAGTGTGTGTTGGAAATTTTATGTGTAAAGATGATCACAGAACTTGCAACACCTAAATGTCTCGAGCGTTTTCGTTCTTCTGGTGTTAACCAGTTTTGAAGAGTCTTCCAGCTGGCCTCTTAGACCTACAGTTTTCGTGGTTGTCGTGCAGGATATTTTGAAGCTAATGGATGATATGGAAACCTTGAAACCTACAATATTCGCCAGTGTACCACGTCTTTATAATCGCATTTATGATAAGTGAGTCTCTGAAGGTGATATTTGACAGCTGCAGAGTTTTCTAGACGAATGGTCTCGAATTATGACTTTTGATGCTTGTCCATGAGTGTGTAGTAATTACATCTTTGTTTGTGAAAAGGGGCAGATAGGAAACCTTCGGCTCGTTACGTCAATCAATCTTCTGTAACTCTGCGTTTCTCTAATTGATGCTATTGATGTAACAGAATCACGGGAACAGTGAAGGCTTCAGGTGGACTACGTGAGAAGCTGTTTAACGTTGCCTACAATGCAAAGAAACAAGCACTTGAGAAGGGTGAGATTCTACTACCTCCACTGTAGCTTATTATTTTCCACCTCTATAAGGATTTATGTCCTCATATTATTGGTCTAAAATTTGTGCCACTCATGTTATTGTTTCGCATATGATTCGTATTAAACTGAAATTAATGTTGTCATAAATGCATACCTGTTTGTCAGCATTTCATTCTTTTGAAAGCTTCTTTAAGTTTTTGTCTTGTTATCTTGCAGGAAAATCTCCTTCACCCATGTGGGACCGGTTGGTTTTTAACAAAGTGAAGGCAGCTCTTGGGGGACGAGTTCGTATCATCTTGTCAGGCGCATCACCAATATCCCCAGATGTTCTGGACTTCTTAAGAATGTGGGTGCCTTTACCGACTTTAACTTAGCTCAATGAGCTGTTACTGTTTTGCACTAGTTCTTGAATGTGTGATTCGTTTTTCTTTACTTAGCAGTAGGTCTAAAATCACATTGAAGTGCTTGTAATTCTGAAGGATAATCTGACAAGTTTTTTGATCTAATCACTCCCACCTGCATTTCTTGGTTGCAGTTGTTTTGGTGGTTTTGTTTCTGAAGGCTATGGAATGACGGAAACGTCGTGCCTGATTGCTGGCTCTCAACGCGGAGACAACACATCTGGGCACGTTGGAGCCCCAAGCCCATCTTGCGGTAAAGATTTCATGTCGCTTCGGCTTAGTTATTGCTGGTTGTAGCAAGGATGTAACTTAACATGATTGTGGCTTGGTACTTAATAGCCAGTGCTTACCAAAAACATTTAAGACGTATGATAATATGATTGATTGGATTCTGTTGACTTTATATATCAGAGGTTAAGCTTGCTGATGTTCCGGAGATGGAATACACTAACGACGACAAACCTTACCCGCGAGGAGAAATCTGTGTTCGAGGCCCCACATTGTTCAAAGGCTACTACAAAGATGAAGTTCAAACGTACTCCTCTTGCTCTTTTTCTTCCTGCCTTGCTCTTGCTTACTTGCTACCCATGACATTTTGAAAGGAAGTTGGCGTTCACAGTTGACTTTTATTGCAGACGGGAGATTTTTGATGAAGAGGGCTGGTTACATACTGGTGATATTGGGTGTTGGTTGCCAGGTGGTCGGCTCAAAATCATCGACAGGTACTGTCGTTAATTATCGCGATTGGTGTATGATATTTGCCATTTTTCGTTTGAAACGTCTGTTGATTTATACCAGGGCAAAACGTTAGATTTACTCTATACTTCTGGTGTCGTGAGTGGATCAATTTAGCTTTTACTTTTTCAGGAATGTTCACAAGTAGTATGTTCTGTTCTTCGTGTTTGTTGAGTCATTCATCACACATTGCAGGAAGAAGAATATCTTTAAGTTGGCTCAAGGAGAGTACATTGCCCCGGAGAAGATCGAGAATGTCTACCTTCGCAGTCGTTTCATAACACAGTGTTACATACATGGTATGTTCATTTTTTAAATGGAGGAACTCTTCATTTCTTGTGGTCTAAACAAGTTGCAACTGGTGTAGATGACTTAAGATTTTTTTTTCATCTGAAATGAGGTTTTTATTTTATTTTATTAATATTATTTTATCTTGATTGTCTATCCTGCCATATATGTTTTATCGTCTTCCTTGAAATATCTAATTGGTGATTAATATGCACAGGTGATAGTTTCAACTCGAGTCTTGTGGCAGTTGCTGTCGTTGATCCAGAGACTCTGTCTGCCTGGGCAAAATCGAGGGGTATGAAGGTGGGTATTTCATAGACCTACTTAATTTCCTTTGACAACAGTAGCCATTAGTAAAATCATATAGCCCAACATGCAGATCCTGAACGCTACTTTTTGCATATTACGTTGGTTGTCAGTTGGATGTGGTAATTGCACCATTAAATAACTTTAAACTGTCAAGGAGCTGCAATGATTACTGATGAACCTTATCAGTATAAAAGCTTAAGATATATTGTTTCTGGTGGAAGCAGCACTCAGATGATTTGAAGCGGCTATGTGATGATCCTGTTGTACGAGTGGCTGTGCTTGCGGATATGAATACTGTCGGTCGCGAAGCACAGGTTTGGTTTTAATTATTTCCACAGTAGTGTACAGCTTAAGCATAGATAAGTAGCGATTGTAACAGAGTGATTCAATTTCTCTATGTTCCTTTGTTTCTTTGTGTTGCTATGGACTCGCAGTTCCGAAATTCTCTTAGCTGTGTAAGATTTGTCACAGGCTTCTACCTGGTTCATTTTTTCAGAGAATACTTCATTGTTTTTTCTTTGCAGTTGCGAGGTTTTGAGTTTGCCAAAGCTGTGACGTTGATTCCTGAACCATTCTCAATAGAAAATGGATTGCTTACACCCACGCTCAAGGTAACTCTGATTTATTCTCATCCAGAAGTGCATTTCCTGAAGAAATGATCTGCAGTTTTCCTTGGATTTTCTCCTTATTGTTCAACTAATAAATGAAGATCAATGATTTAGAATGAATTTGGGTATGTGCAGGTGAAGCGACCCCAAGCTAAGGCTCGCTTTGCAACGGCCATTGCAGAAATGTATTCTGAGATTGCAGCTAAGGAGGAATCTCACCTGCCGTTGCGATCCAGCAAGTTGTAAATATTCTTTTGCGCCACGTTTCCCAATACTGTTGGATCTCAAGTGCCTTCAGACAGAATGTGAGGCAATAGTTCGTTCTTTGAAGAACTCTCAATTCGGACTTGTACGTACGCTATTGAAATTTATCTTTGTCAAATGAATACTAGAAGACTTTCAATCTGCGTTGCATTGGTACCCACCCAGGCTCATGAAGTTTGCGCCGTAATAAATCCAAGAAAATGTATTGGTTCTGGCTATCTGGATATGCTTACTATCTATTACCAAAGTAGTGAGTTCGTTTGTTTTGAGCTTGATTTTATATTTCTGTAAATATGATACATGTGGTACTTGCAACAAGATTTTACCAGAATGTGTAGGTACAAACACAGAATATACAAAATTGGTACAATTTGAATCAAACCCTTTTAGACTTGATTTTAAAATGTGAAACAATTGCACAAGAATATAAGTAATTTAAATTGTAACATGCAATTGTAGTAATGAATTGGTCTCAAAATGTATAAGCAAAAAAAGTTTTAAAATATTTCAATTCACATATCAAAAATATCTATCTCATATAATTAATTTTATGCATGACATATAAGTAGAGTGTACAACACCAAATAAAAGAACCAACCAAGCAATCACATTCTTGTTGAGAGCAATTTTGTGATGTCTGTATGCATGAAGCCCTATTTATGTTTCAAAGTGTAGTTAAGTCACAAAATGCGATGGTGCTATTTCAAGATTGTAGATATTACTGGGACTTCACACCTAATCTTGATCAAGCTGACTATTAGTGTTGGAAAGTTAGGATCTCATTGCCTGTTGGATGACAATATATTGAAATAAAGCTTTAATTGAGCACTAATACCGACTACATGTGGTATTTATGAGATTGTGTCACATAAAAATTGCTAAAATTGGAAGTAACCTCACGTCAATAATCACATCATCTACAATTCAATGGCTAAACCGAATTCAAACTGGAAGACTAATACTTCCTGCAATCAACTGGTCACTGCATCACGAGATCTCACTGACTCACGAGCTGCCGACGTGCACTCCCATGCAGTTGTGACTTCTTTCTCAATCAGATGATCACTAATTTTGGCAGGTTCGTTAAAATACTAAAAACTTAGGCCCAACTACAAGAAAACGTGAAATTCTGACGGTCTTAGTTTTTTCTCAGGAGTCTTCGTCAATATGCTACTTGTCATTTTAATGAGCATCTTGGTTAAATGATCTTATTTTTCAACCTACAACAATCACAATTACACGTAAGGTTGTTGAGGTCACGGATCTGGCTTGAACTTTCGGCCTAAACCCAGATATAAGTGCTGATTATGTTTTTAGGTTATTGCATAGGAATGTTACTGGAGCAGATTCTTTGAGGAATGCTGTGGGTAAATAGAGAGGCCCCCCTGCATTTGCCACCGGATTTGCAAGCTTGAGTTTAGTACCCATCTGCGAGGATGAGGGTAGCAGCTAGTTCCAGTTGTTTCTCCACAATTCTAAGGTTCTGGACGGTCAATCTTTTGTTTCTGTTGAAATTGGACGTAGCTACTGTTAACGCCTACAATGGTAAATGGAGAGTTTTGACGGCAAATGCTGGGATAGCATCTATGCACACTGCGGTGAATTTCTACGACTCTGTCATCTTTCTAGATAGAACCAACATTGGATTGTCCGAGATTAACTTCACGAACGGGTATTGCCGCAACAACCCGCAGGATCGTGTGCTGAAACACGATTGCAGTGCGCACTCGGTAATGCTGGACCCAGTATCTGGGAAAGTGCGACCGCTTACCATCATCACGGACACATGGTGCTCTTCAGGACAGTTCTTCGCAAATGGCACGCTTGTGCAGACAGGCGGCGACTTTGATGGGATGCGCAAGGTTCGTCTCCTGGACCCGTGTGGACCAGATGGAGGATGCGATTGGATGGAGTCGGATACCGAGAATCTCAAAGACAAGCGATGGTATTCTACTAACCAACTGCTCCCCGACGGACGCCAGATTGTTGTTGGAGGCATCGAGTCATACTCGTACGAGTTCGTTCCGAAAAGGAAGTCCCGTGAAGGATCATATGAGCTGAACTTCTTGAATGAGACCAAGGATGCGCAGAATGACAACTTGTACCCTTTCGTGCACTTGTTGCCCGACGGAAACCTGTTCATCTTCGCCAATCGAGACGCCATCCTATTAGATTACCGGCGTCACAAGGTTCTGAGGAAGTATCCGACCATTCCGGGTGAGCCAAGGAACTATCCCTCCGCTGGGTCATCAGTGATGTTACCTTTGCGACATGACGATGATTTTACGGTTGCAGAGGTGCTAGTTTGTGGAGGTGCACACAATGGGGCGAATAGTAAGTCCAAGGGCAGGGACTCTCCAGCGTCTGAAACATGCGGTCGGATTGTTGCAACAAGCTCCGATGATCCGCAGTGGGTCATGGAGACAATGCCCATCCGGCGCGTCATGGGTGACATGGTCATCCTTCCTACTGCCGACGTGCTTATCATAAACGGCGCTCAAAATGGATCTCAAGGCTGGAACAAAGCCACTAACCCTGCCTACTCGCCGGTTACATACTCACCCGACAATGCCAAAGCAAGGTTTCATGTTCTGAAAGCCACAACCATTGCCAGAATGTATCATTCCACTGCCAATCTCCTCTCCGACGGGCGCATTATCGTTGCAGGGAGCAACACGCACCAGTATTACACATTCTCCGGTGACTTCCCCACGGAACTTCGAGTTGAAGCCTTCGATCCCCCTTATCTAGATCCGAGGTAAACTGCCGACAATTACCACCCTTCTACTCATCTCTTTGTATTTGAAACCCATCACCTGGTAAGTCAATGATGTTCTCCTCTCTTGTACACTTCTCTTCTAAACCCTTCATTTTGCTTTTCACACCTGCCAACATCTCTAATCATGAATCCATTCGTGTTTAATTTGATTCATGGATTCTTCCTCCAGCTACGAGGACATCCGGCCTTCGATCTTCAACCTCACCACAAAGAGGATCAGATACTCGTTGACCTTCACGGCGGTGTTCACAGTGGTCAATCGCACGGGTGATTTCGAACTCAACTTGCTTAGTTCGCCGTTCACAACGCACTCCTTCTCACAGGGACAGCGGATGCTGAAGCTAAATATTACGGAGCCGGTTGAATTAGGGAGGAGGGGGATGTATCAGACCACAGTCACGGCACCGCCGAATTCAATTGTGGCACCGGAGAGCCACTATCTTCTATGGCCAATCCAGAGAAAGGTGGCTGGGAAAGGCGTGTGGGTTCAGATACACAGTTCTGATTCTACGACTGATCAATAGGTGGGTCTCATCGTCACAGGTGATTGACCTAGTTTTGGGACACACTAGTAAAAATTCCTTTGCTTAATGACATGATCATTCGATTCAAGACCAGAGTTCCTACCGCATGCAGATATTGCACACAATGCTTTGAACTTCGCTGCAGCATTTCGCAACGAGATTAACGACAATGTCTGCACCCCGAGGAAACTGGGGTGGTGGAAATTCAGTTTCAGAATATTAAACCAAACTTGCACTAGACTAGGACCTTTGTGGTTTAGAAACTGGACCCGTCGCAGCTCCGTAGCACAATTCTAAAGACTCATTACATAGATTTCATGACAATTACTGTGGAAATCATAACCACTATTATCTGTTCAGTGCAGATCTCTCTACATGAACACATACAGTGAAGACATCTACCACTTCGGCAACACTCTGGCAACTCCCACCTTGAGCACACCCTACAGTTTGCTGGTAAACATAAATTGAACAAACGTAGATTGCCACAGAAAATCGGTGCTGATAAACACAAATCAACACAGTTGGGTCTGAAGACTGTACCTCTGTACAGGCAACAAGTTTCTAGAAACATTTGAGTCAAGAGATAAGAGAAACAATAAATTGAAAATAGAAATTCTCACACTTTGTTTTTCTATAATAGAATTTTTTTAAGTAATAAAAAGAGGCATCAAAACCCACACACATGGTATACACACACATATGTATATATACATATATGTGAATTATGTAATGGTGACTGATTATTCATGCTTTTTCTAATTTATTTTATTCTTCAAACCTGATTTTATTGGTTTTGATAAATATTCATGTCTTTCAACTTGTAGTACTTATCATTAAATTTCACATCCCACAAATAATGACCTCAGTTGTAAATATATGTATTTGTTTAATTAAACAGTTCTAGGCCTTTAATTGAAATTAAACAGTTTTTTCAATTTAAACTAAATTTGTCGTCAGATTTAAATTACGAGTTACACCAAGACGAAGATCAGTTTTTCATCCGCTCCTGGAAGGATGATATTTTCAACTGAGACGATTCGTACATCGATATGAGAGTCAGCTGACTTTACATCCGAGGCTGGTTATAGAGGGGAAATTACAGAGTCAGGTCCCGGTCCGCGGTGGGGAGGCTCTCGTCCACAAGGAACGGCTATGTCTGAAATTCCGTGATAGAAATAGCGGTGTTTCGTCAGGGTTCATGAGTGAAGGCTGCGTTTCCGCAGCATCCCTAGAGATTTGTTCGAACGGGAGATCGGGCAGTTGATGCGCTTATCTGCACCAGATGATCACAGGTGCGGCAATCATCAACAATGTCATGCTGAGGATGCATCGTATACCTTCACGATTCTGAAAATGATCCAGCTCTACATGGTTTCAACCGATAGCCCTCCCTGTGGATCGAGCACTCTGCATGTGGAGGCGGTGGAGGGCGTGATGCAGAGAGTAATTTGAGTTCGGTGTGTGTGTGCTTTTCGGCATGTTTTGATTGGAAGGAGCAGATGGGTTTATTCGGAAGGCGCAGTGCCGAGACTTGAGCCTTTGAGAGGTTCTTGGTGATTGAACTAGGGCGATGGGGGAGCAATTGGGTGCGAGCGGGGTGCCCGGTGCCCCTTCCGCGAATGGCCTGCCTGATATTGCTGCTGCCAAAGCCATCATTTGGAACGTGGAGCTCGAACGCGGCTTGCGTCTTACCAGACCAGGTTTGCTCTTGCACTTTGTGTTATTCTAGGTTGGCCCAAATTTTAAGCTTCGTGGTCTGACGGATCACTCTTACTTGGCGACAGAAGTAGAGTGTCAGGGAAACATTGTGGTTGCTTCCTAGGAATTTGTGTAATGTTTCCTGTGGAACAAGCTAATTTTGACGGCGTGTATGATGAAGCGATGTGCGAAAGGTCTGGACTATTCGCCACCAATATATGACGCGTTTTGATATTTTCTCCTTAATTGTATCACTGCTCTGATCGGGGTTGCGGATTGGATGAGATGGATACATAAGTTCATCTGGTGGAATGTATGGAGATATAGAGTGGATATGGTTTTGTTCTCTGTTTCTGGTTTATTTCTAGCGCAGTATTCGATAAATTGTAAAAGTGTAGTGTGGGATTCCACAGGTGCACCTTGTGAAGCAATTCTGAAGACAGGGCCGCGGATGCTGTGGTGGAATGATGAGCCAATCTCCTCTGTAGAAACTGCCACCCTCTACAAACTTGTTGATGGCCAGGACAAAACCTTCGCTAATGCAATGGTGCAACGTCTCGCTGACTCGTTCCGAACTGGAAACAACTTTACCCGGCTATGTATACTGAAGGCCTTTTTTCTCGTTTCCAAGAGTATACGACGAAGAGGACGACGTGATGGCACCGGGTTGTTCAAAAAAGAGAGGATTGCTAATTACCAAGAAGTGTTGAAAAGGGTGAAATCTGTGATGGACAGCGGTGATGTGGTGGCTAGGGCGTTAGCTTTGAGGATGTTAGGCTGCCTGGGGGAGATTGCGGCTGACAGTTTGGATGTGCAACGGCTAGTCATCGAGGCCCTCGAGTCACCTCATCAGAAGGAGGTCAATAAACGCATCCTTCTGAAAAATTTGTGAACTCTTCATATATGCGCAGTAAAATCTTTTAAAATGACAACTTGTATTGCAAGGACAGTCTCTTTGTCTGCCTTTGCAGCTCATTGTGTATCTTTCAGATATTTTAAACGTACTAATATGTTATTTGTATTTATTTATAAGTTCTAGAAATGTCCCGCATACGTTTGTCGTGTCCCTTTAATTTTCATCAGCTCATTTGGCGTAATTAACAGTTTGGGAGATATTTATCTGATCCATAAGCTATCTGTTCTGTGATATTTGACACTCATCAGGTAGAGGCGGCACTCTTTGCTATGGGATGTCTGTGCGAGTTGTCATTAAGTTTTGCAGAGATTGTCTTGGAGAAAGTTGTGGAAATCGCGAATGCGATGGGGTCTTCTCCGGCGACGAAACTCTCTGCAATTAGAGTGTTCTCTAAGCTTGGAGTATCTCCTCACCTCGCATTTAAAGCCCATGAGGTTTGTGTTCTGACCCAATGTTAATCTTCTAACAACTAAGAACGTCAGAGGGTTTTTTCTCTGTCGCTTGAAGGGGTTTGTGGTATCTATCTGTGTGTTTGTTTATTTATTTTGTCACATTTCTCTGGAAGCTTCAATTTGGTCTTAATGTTGATGATAATGTGCAGGCAGGAGAATCTTTGATGCTGCGTTTGCCCACTACAGATATTGTGTCGGCAATGCTCACCTCACTTACGATGCTTGCACTCAATTCAATTTTCACTATTGAGAGACAGGTAGAATTTCTTTAACTTTACTATCTTGCTTGATGAACGAAGATGTAGCTTTGGAATTACTATCACTTGTATTGAGGCCTTTATTCTTCCAACCTACTTCCTTTGCATGAAATTTTCTTGGATAGTTTTCTGTTACCTATATCAGCATCGTGTGGCCTCTATGTCCACTACAGATTTTCTCATCTAAATCTGAATTACTGTGGAGTGTTATGTAAGAATTTTTCATAAGCCCAGGTATAATGGTTTCTGTGATGGTACTCACTTTTATATCGATTATTCCTCGCTAGCTTATTCATAACTGGATAAACCTTGCTTTCAGGTCTGTTGTGGGCTGAAGTTGATAGTCCCTCACCCGATCTTTTGTTTGCTAGTGAGTCTTGCAATGCCACCTCCTGTTGATATTAAAGTGGGCAGGTCAATTGCAGGTCGAGTTGCTGTTTGCGTACGTGAGCTCGGATCCTCGTGCCGCGGTCCGTGCTGTTGCTCTTCACTGCCTTTCCAAACTAGCGTCCCAAGCTGCTAGATCCTTAGTCTCGAGGAACTGGAACTTTTCTATTCTTCTTTCTGTTGCAGAGGATACCGCCGCAGCTCCAGCACTTCGAGTTTTAGCATTCAATGTCCTCCAGAAGGTTTGTGTTTGTACTTTGCTGTTCAGACGTGGACTCAATTAGCAGCATTCCTGCATTTCACGTCATTGGCGTTGGGTGCACGAAATCCATGTATAGTTAGAGTAGAATTCTGTAGATGCTGTTATGTGGTGATGGGGAGAGGAAACGTTGTGGACAATCTGCTTTGGACGTGCTGCAAAACTTTTAGTTTATTTGCATCTTTCGGATCTGTATCAACATATTTTATCGTTTTGCAGCTATCGGGCCATTTCGTAAGAGTGGTAGACAGAAGCGAGTTGTTTCGCCTGCTGTTGACCGTTGAGTTAAATCTTCTGCAATATGCTGGGTCATTGAGGCGAGCAGCTCTTGAATGCTTGGGATCCTTTGGATGTGAGCTTGGTTTCCTCAGGTTTTTGGCAGGGAGTGACTACCCAGATGCTGACAAACCGACACTCGGGAGGGAGTTCACTAAGGAGGTCTCAGAAGGAGAACAAATTATGTACAATGGCAACTCGATAAGCAAAAACTTATCCAGAATTCCTCAAAGTAACATGAACTTTGCAGCAAGGGTAGGATTATTGTTATGCGATACACTGGCGTTAGAAGGTTCCACCGCGTTGATTGATAGAAACAAGGTAACAGGAGGCGAGATTCAGGAGACGAAGAACGATTTTGATCCCACAAGGCTTCAAGTTATAACCAGACTCGTTGCGCGGCTTATGCAGAGCTGTCCCGAGGTCTTACCCATGATTTTGGACTCAATTTCTTCATTGATTAAAGCAGCCACACAGAAGTACGTGCAGGATGTAAGATTGCTGATTGGCAAGCAAGAGGCAGTAACTTCGATGGATACGGATAGCAAGGAAAGCACAGAACCGAAGGTGTCTCTGCGAGAAAGCGAATCTGTGGGTAGTGGTCTGGAAGTTGAATTAGAGTTTGTGTTGTCTCTTTGCCATTGCATGTATGCAGGGGTTAGAGGAGCAGGGACTACAGGAATGGATTCAAATTCAGCTTGTATTATTCTTCCAAAACTTCTGGACCTGACGAAACAAGTTTCCGGGGATGATTCTGCATGTCACATTTTAAGAGCCACTCTTCCCCCACTACTTAGAATTTGGAGTTTAAGTGGGAGAAGTTCTAATGACAGAAAGAACATCGAAAGCTACATCACCAAATGTATTGATCAGATGAGCAAAATTGGAGAAGTTTGGGTAGCTTATAAAGTAGCTTCGGAGGCAGCGACAAATGGATTCTGGTCACCCGTTTATACTCTTGTCGACGAACTCACAAGAAAGGTTCACTCAGAAGGTTGCTACCTTTGGCTTTTAAGCCTCTCTCTTTTGGCAACTGCTGAAAGGACAGTTGGATTCTGCAACAAGGAACATCTGAGGTCTTCTGATAGTCCAGTACCAACTAGCGCAGTAAATGATACTGAGAAGCTCATGGATATTGACACAGGTTACATGAACAGCGCAGTTCCGGAACCAAAGGACCAAGGTGATAATTTCACTCTTAAATTTGGCGATGCTGCTGCGAAAGCCATCCCTCTTCTTCGTCAAGTAGGGAGTGTCCTTGCAGCTGGAGTATGCTCTGAAAGGACGTTTGAATTTCAGCGATGGTTTGTTTCGATTCGTCTTCGTATGGTACAATCTGTTACTGACATCCTCCAAATTTTAAATCTAGTATTATCAAGCCACAGCCTGCCAAATACAACCAAACCCGCAGTTGATATGAATATGGATTGCGCAGTTCCAGCTTTCGAGTCTTCTGGTGTTGATTGTGCTGTTTTCGACAACATATATGATCGGCGAATTCAGTCCACTTTTAAAAGCGCGAAAGCGAGGGCCTCTATAATATGTACTCAACTGATGCATCTCAGCAAAGAGCTGGATATCCTTGGATTATCGTTCCTAGGCCTGGATGAAGAGAGCCTTGAATGTCTTTGCGAAGCCGCGATTAACTGCTCGTTGATTAGCTTTTGTACCTACGCTGTGTTTACGGTGGGTTCAACTTCCGCTGACAACGTCAGGGGCCATCCTACCGTTCAGAATCTCCACTTTCGCTTGAAACACATTAATGGTTTTGAAGGTTTAGACCTTTTGCAGACTTGGATTGGAACCAACAATGAGTCAGAAGATTCCCTTGTTGGAGGCTGCCCTCGTGGTGCCATCGTTAAAGTCTGTGGTTGGGCCATCAAGATAATCAGCAGGCTAGAGAGAGGGAGTCCCGTATTGAAACAGCAAAGCAGCCTCCAGGATGTTCCTGTGGAACCTCTGCGCTTCTTACAGCTATTGATTGGAGAATGTTCACAACTTCCATTCCCCATTCCAAAATACTTTTTTTGCACAAGGTATTTCCTTGCTTTCATGTTTTCTTTTTGGTGTCAAAAATATAACATGAATCTTAAAATTCGTTGTAGCATAACTCTTCGTTATGACCAGTTGCTCAGGTGGTTGAGTCTTTGACATAATTACTTGGATGTTGTTTTGTTCGACAAATTTTATCATAATCAATGGAAATGTTTCGTGTCCTATGTAAAGTATATTCCCCATCGTGTGAACTGCCATTTTTGAGGTTTTGGCTTCGAAAATTCTTCATACCTTGTGTTTGTGGTGAACAAGCAGGCCGCGTGCAGCTGTGGAATTGTTCGTAGCCCAAACTGGAGGTGAAGAGGTCACTGAACTCTCTGTGAAACAAGGTTCTTCTCTTCTTCTGAGTATTTGCGCTCAGCTTACTAACGTGCCTGTGGGAATCTCTTCAAGAATTTCTTCCCTCTTTTGTGTCCTCTCTTTTCACGGTGTTGAGAGCGCCTCGCTCGTAGAAGAAGACTTGTACGCAGATTGGAAGCTGGGGTGGCATGAAGGCCAAGCTTCCAACCAGTCTCTTATAGACTTTTCTCTAGTTGAAAAACTTGTGCAACGGGCCACGTGTGACGATGTCCAGGATGCCATCAAACTTGAGCAAGAGCTATTATTTCTGCCTACTTTAAAAGAGGATACTTTCTCACGTAAGGGTGTCAAAGGATCTGCAAAGAAAGCCGGGGCTTTTGGAAGGAGTTTTACTAGGTTTATCATGGATCAAAAAGGAAAAGGGTTTTCCTCTTGCAATCTGGATGTTGCATCATTTCCAGTTGGTCAATACCAGTTATCCTTCGAGTCTGTGGGCGTAGATACCAACAACAGACCATGGGTTCTTATCCCTTCGCGCATTCGTGAAACTTTAAAGATCACTGCGAGTAGCACGAATGTCTGAGTTGTCTGGTTGATTTTAACGCCTTTGCAGTGGTACTTTCAAGCCATTTTTTGGTTTGTTGGCATCTTAATCGCGCATACGTTCAGCACAAGGTATGTGATGTTTTGAGAACTCTTATAGGAGAATTCTAATTTTGCAACCTATTTCTTATATCTTCTTCAGTTGATATTGTAGGTAGTTTGAAAGACGGTAATCATAAACTATGAACCATTTCTTCGTGCTGATATCCAACTCAGTGAACTCAAATTTTGTTCTCAGGTTTTGACAGAATGCTCAAAAACATGCGGCGTGCTTTTCAGCAGCGTGACGAATGTTCGCAGTAGGGAATGTAGTGGAAGCTGAAACGAATCATGGAGTTGGTTTTCAATTCCAGAAAATGTTAGACTTCCACCCACCTTGTTGCTAGAGCTGATACTAACTAACGTTTGTATCTCGGCATGTTCAGGAATTTGGGACCTTACTACCTTGAGGTTGTTATGATTGTTTGCAACCTTTGCTATGAATTCAAAACTTGGACAATTTGCAAGTTTTCTTGCTGCGTGCTTCGCTAATGAACACTTCCATTAGTTTATCAAAAATATGAAAGTATGGTTTTCCTGAGTCCTGCTGTGGACACGGATTTTCTCTTCGTTAGATTTTCGATGACCTTGTATACATCATGATAGTGTTTGGATACCTGGAGGCACTCACAAGAGATGTTCAGGAAAAAGATATTTTGAAGGTGAAGCACTAAATATCAATGTGGAAATCGAACTTATATGATCAACGATTATGTCAATCAATGATGCCGAGTCTCATCTGTCAACTGAACGTCTTCGGAACCTAGGTCCGAAAGCATCTCATTGTGCACAAAAATCAACTTGAGTTGACCTCCACAATATTTGTAGACCCTAACTTCATGAAAGAGGAAATAGCTGATCTTATTTCTAAGATAGTACAGAAATAGGAACATAGATGTAAGGCTCATACTTGTCTTCTCCGAACGAATCAAAAGTAGTCTTTCACAGCATCGGAGAAAATACCATTTCGACTACAACCGTCAAGCGCTGGCCATCCAAAATCGGAAGGTTCGCAATTCGTTGAACGCCTGGCAGTGGGCTTTCAACAGGTTTGACAGTCTTGGGGAGTGCTCCAGCAGCCGGTAGCCACTGGAAGCAGACGTCCTACACAAGACGAATGCAGGTGGTCGTCCCTGTCCATGTCGATGTTTTTGCATAGTAATTTTTTTTATTGTAGAGCTTGGGTGGAGAAGCCTCAGGGGTGGGCGTCGCTGACGCGCCTGATGCAAAAAGGTTCCGAATCTGTCTACGAGGATCCCTTCCCGTCATTACAAGGCGCGAGACAGCAGAGTGAGGACGTGGGGAAGCACGGCGTGCAAGGTTGAAAACGCCGTCTGTGAGTGTGGTCAGCAAGGGGCTACCCACTAGAGGAGGAGCGAGTGAGACGAGTTTGAGCCAGGAGGACGTAGCGGTTGCTAGATTGCGCGAGCAATATGACTGGGCGGATGATTTGTTGCTACGGGACGTGCTGCAGGCCGTGGACGGGGACGAGGCCATGGCCAGTGGGCAGCTGGATGCTATGGCCGGACTGAAGTCGGCTCCAGTTGAAAGGGAAGGTGGCAAAGATGGTTCAACTGGTGATGGATTGCGTCCTGCTGAGGCAATGGAGTGCGAGGAGAACGATGTGTATTTGAAGTTTCGGAGAGAGGCATTGCGGCTGAGCCGGTACGCGAGGGTTTGGCGCGGGCCATGATTTTGATTTTATTCTTGGGTTTACTGGGGTAAAGGAGCAAGTGTGCAGGTATTGTTGGGTACTGTCGTGTTTTGTTTTAGTTTTTGATCGTGTAATGTTTCCTCAGGAAGGTCGGTTAGAAGCTGAAATGGTTATTTCTATACAGGGCTCGGGGAAAGTATGCTAGGAATGCGCATAATGCCTACATGGCTGGGGATCACGCTGATGCGAAGCTGTTCTCTCGAGAAGCGCACGAAAACTGGAAAACTGCGGAGCTGGGGCATGCGCAAGCTGCGGAGGAAATTCTTTATTCCAGGAATGCGGGTTAGTCGGGCTCCGAATGTTTTTTCTGTTTCAATGTGAGAAAACTCTTATGGAAAATAATTTTAACTGCGAAATCTGAGAGGTGAATTATGGCATTTTTCTTGAAATTTGGAGTTTTCGATGGAGCAGAGCTGTCTGTAATTTAGCTTGTTCTTTGCATCTCTGGTCATGTGCAAAGACCTGTATGTTGAATATTGAGGTGATTCTTATGGTTCTCTTGTTTTTCTTTTGGTTTAAGTAGGTGGAACGGCCAGTATCTGGTCGATTGATCTTCACGGTTTACACGCAACAGAAGCAGTTATGGCTCTACAAGAACGGCTTACTCATCTTGAGAAAGAGTTGGCAAAGGACCGAGCTTTTATTTACAGATCACAGCGGGTGCCAGGCCCACCCTTAGAAGTGAAAGGACAAGGGTCAGGTGTCAAGGAGCTAAATAGCAAGGAGGAACATTCGTCACCATTAGCGGCTTCACGAGCCGTTGTGAAAAACGAGCTCTCCGTCATAACAGGTTTTATTTCCTCAGACCTAGTTTCAGTTTATAATCGATACCCAATCAAGGAAGGCCGGCCTGCTGTTATTGACGATCGGGTTTATGTCAACAGGATGATCATTATTCCATCTCGACGAACTTGGTGTGATAGTATTCGAACTTTTTGAATAAAAAATGAACTCGAGTTTTGTCCTGATATTCATTTTTTGTCGCACAATCCTCCAGGTGTTGGGCGGCACAGTAAGGGTGGTCCTTCTCTCCCATTGGCGGTCAGGAACTTCCTTCTCAGCCATGGGTATATTCATTACTCTCAGGACTACACAGCTCATTCCCCCCCTTACAAATCTCTCAGCCTTTTACTGTGATTGTGCGTGCGGCTCATGTGGTCCAATCAGATGATCTCTTTTTGTTTTTGATTTGAAACACTAAACGTTAACTGTTGTGATGCCAAGTTCATTTAGGCAGGTCTAGGTGGTTACTTATGCGAAGTCATTGGAAGTCCGTTAGGTTGCTAAACTACTCGTCTGTCATACAGGTACAAATTCACCGAACCTGGGGTTGGTGTAGTGTCCGTATCTCCAAAGCGGCACTACGCTCCAGTTAGCTAGGAGCTACTGCAATAGTGTACAGTTTCCTTCTCAGTTATACCAATTGGTCTTCTCTATTACCCTCTTAGATTTGATTTGATCATGGTTTGCCTCATGACCTGCTCAGCAATGTTGCTGTTAGTAATAGGTTGTTCACAGGCACAGAATGTGCACTTGGCAATTGCCTCCTCAAAATCTTATTATCGAACGTCATTCACATTCACAGCCAGGGGAGTAGTAACCGCCTAGTTCAGCGTACTCATTGTCTTTGTATTCTAATTACAGTAAGGCCTTATTCAGGTTACTTAGCACTTTTCTTAACACTAGCAAAAGGATGGACCGGGGTTCAGGGTACAAAGCCATTAAAACCCTGTTTGCAAGTCTGAGGATGTATCAAAGCCATCTATTTTTCAAGGTGACAATGTTTTTTAACATTGCTGGTGGAAGAGATTCGTCAAGAGCAATGTAGGATGGATGTTCTTTTCAGACTTCTTGAAATCTCAAGGTGATGCCGTAAGGTCTGAGGTTGGGTGTTATTTATGTTGGAGATTTATTGTGGAAATTCCTACATACTCGTTGTGGAAGTTCATTACATGCACAAACTAGTGGTTTGAAGAAATTGCAGAAATCGTTTACCCTTAGCGGCAGCCCCAAACCTGAGGTAAGAATTGAATCTTAAGGAACACTTCGATATGTACATGCTCATACGATAAGTCATTCTCGCAAGAGGTGTCTACTTTAGTGGTTTGAAAATGCCCACCATGCACTGAAGAGAAGTACCCGTCAAATCAGAGCTGAGCTTAATTTCATAGGATTATGTGTATGGATTGGATATTTCACTTCGACAACTAGTTACTGCTTCGATGCACTTATCTATCGATCACATTGATGCAATCTAGACGATCGAAGCATATTCACATGGATACATTATGGGGTACACCCCCCTGTGATTGATCAAGACTTTGGTTTCTCCTCCACGTCATAGTCTGATTTTCCAGAATGTTCGCAGGGTTCTTGCACAGCCTGCATACTGAGTTCTACAGCAGTTCCTCCTCATCAACAACACGCCGTGTTGGTGCATCAGGTCTTCGTATGAGTGGAACATCCACAACAATGGATTTCCTTTCAATTTAGGCAGATACATTCGCGGATTGGGGGAGGCACCACCTTGATAACTGACTACAATGTGGAATTTTGTGATGTAATTAAATGTCTTGCATTCTCACAATTCTGGATTGTTAATGCAATTGGTGGATACTGTGATAGAATTTCCTATGCACCACCACTGGATTTGACCAACTACCGACTTGTTTGTAAGACTTGACTGGGACTTTCGCACAGTACAAGGAGGTGTGAACCGTTTTTTTCACTCTTTTTTTATAAACTTTCCCACATAGTGTTCAAAAGCACCTGGGCATGCCCGATAGGATGTACACCATCGATCTGGTTTTAGTTACCACCAATCTGGCTCTGCATAACCACCGATATGGTTCCACTTACCACCAATCTGCGCGTGCTTTTTACCATGGGCTACACTGGAAATAGATTTCTAGCCTAGTAGTTATAAATTATTTTTTTGATTCTGTGCCGGTGAGAAGATTCTACGAGGGGCTCCCTGTCGGCAGCATCCCATTGGTCCACAAGCAATGTGCAGACTGAAAGATCGACTTTGATGTGGTGTCAACTCTGCGACTCGGTCTAGGAATGTTGCCATGTGCTGAAAGTAGGCCATGGTGGATGGATTGCCTGATCAAATAGTTATTTCCTCTGCTGCATCTCCTCGACTGTATGTTTAATCATTTAGAGTCAACACGCTTGTCCCACGAAAATTCACGCTCCTCCCCAAAACTTTCCCAATTTCACCTAGATCCTTTCAAACTGTGTCCATTATTCACCGTATGGAATTTATCTCCCCAACAACTATTCAGAATGCTTCTTCCACAAACCATCGAGAAGGTTCGTCTTGCCACTGAAATATAACGCAGAGTGTCCACTGGGGATCGGTGGATGAAAGAAACAAAATCCTCGGTGATGTCCTCACGGTCAGCTCAGGATACGCTAAACACTGTGCAGGGCGAAGGCCGAAGCCCCATAAAGATGGATTCCTCGACAACTCACTCCAAGCACCAGGGCATGCTTCACGCAATTGTGAAATCACCGCAAACGGGGGTACATGGCAGAATTGGCAATATGCGATCACGAAACGAGATGCATGCGGGGAGCGTCGTCGATTGCATGGCCACACAGCTCATCGATCCCTCGCAACCTGCACTCAATGAGTTCGTGAATAAGCACGTCATCAAGTGCATCACATGACGCGTTGTCCGGTTTCTCATCGAATGAATTGGGTACTGTGGAACATTCCGGATATTGAATCGACGATCCTCGCGCTGTAGTCGTTGCAACTCCGACGTCGAGATCGCCGCCGCGACGCAGCCAATGACCGCGAAGACATGGAAGAATCGAGAGGAACATGGCACGATTGTTGACATTCACCCCAAGTCATGGTTTTCTTTTGGGGGCCTTGGAGGAGGAGGATGAGGCGAATGGAGGAGAATGGGTTGACGATTCATAGATTTTGAAGAACTTCTGACTTGAAAGGAAAAGAAAAGAAGTTTTTTTGGAGAAATAGTTTTAGAAACTGGATTGAACTTTATTGTTAGACTTGAAAGATATTTTTGGATTCAATTCTAGAATGTGTGGTTTTTGTCTTGGTTGGTTTTGATTCATTGATTTAAGGGAGGAAAAGAATAAATAAATGAGTGTTAAGAAGAAAGGGAGGGGCAACAGTAGGGGCAAGGTAGGGGCGTCTTTGGAGACCCAATTTACAAGTAAAGAATTGGACAAGTACATATCTTCTCTTCTAGCTTCTATTATTATAATGATCCCATTTTTGAGGAAATTAAAATCTCTATACATACTATTGTAAAAGAGAATATTTATTAAATTGATACAAGAAAGAAAAAAAGAAAAAAGAAAGAGAGTTTTTGATGAGAGTCATTTTTGTATTAAGTTTTTGCTAAAAAATAACCATAGGTGCAATTACAATTCTTTATGTTGACCCAGTATTGTTAAAATTCTACAATATACTTAATTATGAATTATTTCTAATTTTACAAGATAAAAACCAACAAAAATAATTAAAGAAAGTAACATCGTATAAATATGTATCTTTCTTTTCTTTTCTTTTCTTTCTAAAAACCACCTCGTGAAAATGGACTCTTGAGTTGACTTTTCGAATTAAGTCGTCGCAAGTTCGACCAATCGAACAATCTAAATTTTTTGACCGCTCACCTCGTCCCACAAATATAAATATAAAGACCACTTTACACGTAAAAAAATGGGGACAACCGCTCGCAGAGGGAACGAGAATTCAGGCGCCGTTAGAGAATGTGCTCTCATACACCTGCACTTAAATCAGCATAATATTTCCAAACTTAAAAATTCGAAATTACAAACACTTTTTTTCGTAGAAGATCCTAAAAACGCTCACAGATGCGAGAGAATCTGGCTCATGGCGGAGTTGCTGATGCTCTTTCATTGCACACGATGACCAAGCTTGCTGAGATGCACAAGCTTCATTGCACCGTTTACCATAATCTTTTTGACAGTCAGGTACTCCTCTCGGGACGACCAATCCTTGTTACTCTCTTAGAGTCCTAATCATAGGACAATAAACACAACTCATTTCTTTAGGTTTCATGCTTCAATTTGTTCTTGGATGTTTGCTTGTATGTGGTTGGAGTCATGGTCTTAAGATTCGCACCTCTAGCTTTTTGGCATTTAATATTCTGTTGATAAAACAGAATAATTTTGGATGTATATATATATATATATATATATACTTGTTTATCTTAAAAATAAAAACCATTATATTATGCATATACGCAGAGAGAGATCTTGTACAGTCTTTTACTTATACTCGGTGTGAGATAACCTAACAGTTTGGCTACTAGTGACTATTGCAGTTACCTAACTAAAAATTACCTCAAGATAAAATAATAAATATTGCAACATCCTTTCTCACCTTCAGCACTGGTGATATATTCTAAGATGGAGAGGATTATCTTTTCAATCTTGGTTGCGGGGAGTTCTCTATCTGTCTATTCTAAAGCCCTCCTTGTATATGATCATCTATTCTTCCTTAAAAGTAGTGATGATGGTTGAAGTTGGGCAATCCTTTTGTAGGCAAGAGTGTGAGAAGTATCACCTTCTTGTGGTGTATTTCAACCAAGAGATTGGAAATCAAATTTTTGTAGTAAGTTTCAAGTGTCTTCATTATATCCTTAGAATCAAGGATGGAATTGTAAAATATTACTAATGCCTTCTTCCTTCCATTTTTCATGTAGTGGGAGTCTTTTCTTCTATTCCTATGGCTAACATTCATGTTTGTGCAAAAATTTATGAATAGAGTTGGAGCAATGATTAAAAATATTCTTCTTTAGTCAATATATCTATTTAAGGCTTCTAATTCAACAAGTCTAATAGTAAATTTTTAACTCATCTATGATTTTTGATCAAGTTTTCTTCTTTTTATTCTATATATGATTATTTGAAGAATTTTTGTAGCCAAAATTAAATTTTTCTTATTATTTGTCTCTCTTGTAGCATTTTCAAAGAATAATTAGACATCGGGAGTCATATATTACTAAAACAACTGAATAGCAAGGTCTTGAGATTGTCAAGATTGATCATTGTAATTATCTACAAATAGTCTCATTAACAGATAAAAAATATAAATCAATTAACGTTAAATTAGGTTTTGAAATAAAAATATCTATATATTATATTTAGTAAGGATATATGTAGACTATCTTATATTATTTTCTTTAGTTGTCCACCACACAAAGCAACTTGTCCTATATAAAATAAGTCACTTTATTTAGAGGACCACTTGGCTAATGCATAAAATAAAGATTGATCAAAGTTTTTCAAAAGCACTAAGATATTGTACTTTTATTTAATCATAAAACTAAAGAAATTCCAAACATTCAAGGATTTTTATGAGAAGATTTGTTAATTGGTTATTGATTACTAAGTAAGCTAGATTTACTATATTTGTCAAAATATTTTCTCTTATGAAATATTGCCATATTTATACATGTTTAGAACATGTACGACTTACTAGATTTTTTGTTGATTTCAAAGAATTATAGTGGTCATAATACATGATGATAGACTTAGATTCATTGCTTGTAATTCGATGTATCAATGTTTGAAGCCAAATTGCTTCTTTGATATCTTTGGCAATTCTCTTGGTCTTAGCATTTATTGAAGATGTGATGATTATTGATTGCTTTTTAGAAGACTAAGTGATGGATCTTCTTATAGATTTAAAGATATACGCTAAGATTAACTTACAATTGTATGTGTCATTAGCCTAGTTTGTATTAGTAAATTCAACAATAGCAAGATTTTTACTTTAAAGATATTTGATACTGTGATTAGTTGTACCTCTTAAGTATCTCAAATTGTGTTTTTTTGCTTCTCAATGAAATATATGGTAATCATGCATGTATTAACTTATAGATCCTATTATAAATAATATGACTATTCTAAAATTTAGGAAATAGATGATTTTTCCTACTAACTTACAATAAAGTCTTTCGTCCATCAATTGAGTTGTTTTTTCTTTATTTAGGTAAAAGTCTTTTGGTATTGGAAGTGATGAGCTATAGCAATCATATATTTCAAATTCTTAAAAAATTGACTTGATATAAATCTTTTGGATGAGAAAAATACATTTGTCCAATGTGATAAATTCTACTCCAAGATAAAATTTGAGCAAATCCAAATCTAATATCTTGAATTTATTAAGAATTTTTTTATCGCTTTATTTAAATCGAACAATACTGTTATTTGTTAAGAGGAGGTTGTTGATATAGAAGATGAAAGGGAGCATCCCCCTCTCCTTCTATTATCTCTACTATAATTCAATAAGTAATTAGCTTTTGACTTGTTCAAGCCATTTGATTACAAAAAATCATCTATTTTTTCAAAATAAGTATTTGATCCTTATTTTAGTCTATGAATGTATTTTTAAAGTTTATATATCTTAGTTGAGCCATGATGATTAAATTCTTGAGAGGTAATCATGTAGACTGATTTTTTAAAGTTATATTTTTAAAATATTGTCTTTACATTGTGATGTTAGATATTCTAGTAAGAGTTGGTAGCTAAAGCAATGATGATGCAAATAGAATTCTATTTTGCTACTAAGACAAATATCTCATAATAGTCAAGCTCCTCAATTTACTAATAACTTTGTACAACTAAACACACTTTTAATTTTGTTGGTTGGCCATTGGATATTATCTTTGTTTTATAGAGCCATTTGATAGTAATGGAATTTACTTGAAGTAATAGATTGTATATCTTTCATATTTTATTTTAGATAATAGAATCACATTCTTACTCCATTATAGAATGTGAACCAAGTGAAAGTTGGCATGGACAAAGGTAATAGAATTTGTAGATTTTTTTGAATTGACAATATATGGTAGAAAAAGGATATTGATTTGAGATGTTGAAAAGATGAGAATTTCATTAAATCTTATTTTTTTGAATTGACAATAAAAATAACTTTTTATTTTTCTAAAGTTAATATCCTCTGCAATGTGAATAACACTAGATGCTTTTTTTTGAAGCAAAATTGAACTTATGTGATTGTAAAAATGTAGTTGGTGGAAATAATATAATGTCTTTTGTAGACGAAGATACGGACTTGATCAATATTGCAGGTGAATTGTAGAGCTCAATATATTTGAATAAATTGATGGACTATTAAGATGTGGTAGAAGTAGAATCCAAAATGTAAAGTCTATTAGAATCAAATGAAGTTGATTTTTCCAATGAAGATGTAGATTATTTTGAATTGACAATATATGGTAGAAAAAGGATATTGATTTGAGATGTTGAAAAGATGAGAATTTCATTAAATCTTATTTTTTGGATAAACTTAAGTTTATGTTGTAATAGAATAAAGTAATAATATTTTTTTTTATCTCCTCATCATATCCAAAAAAATATATATTTTGTAATGCTTGGCTGCAATTTTTCTTACTTGTTTTTATCAATGAATATATAGACCTTCTAATTATTGATATAGATATAATCAAGAGTAGACTTTTATTTGAATAATATTTAGAAAGAAGTTTTTTTAAGATTTGAGTGGATGGGTATCTTGTTAATGATAAAGAAAGCCATATTGATTGCCTTGATTCATAAAAATTGTGGAGTATCTATTGAAGAAATACACCAAGCAAGACATAAGTAAGTAGAAATCAGTAAGGTTACACATAAGAAAAGTATGGAATGACATACCTCCCACTTCCAACACCTTTTACTTACAAGTAGTAGTTGCTAACCAATGAGGTAACTTCCATCCTTTTGATATTACATCCATTTCTACTTCATTGAACTAAATGCTAGATTCTTTCTTAACCTAGTCGCCACCTTAGTTACTTCCCTTTACTCTTTTATTACCCTTTGACTATTAGCAACTTATCTAAAACAATACTTTCTTACTTTATCATATCTATGATAATACTTATTTATCTTAATTGTCTCTTGCAATTCTATGAGATTTCTCCAACTCTAATAAAAAATACATATTCCATTATTGATCTTCTATCATTTGCATCTCCAATCCAATCCACATCACAATAACCATGTAATGCAACATTACTTCCTCCAAGATACAATTTCAAGTTTAAAGTGCCTTTTAAATATCTCATGATCCTTTTAGAGGTTGCCCAATGGATTGGTCCAACCTTTGACATGTGCTCACTTATAACACTCACTGCATAGACAAGCTCCATTTTTTTGTCAACCACTACTATCTTGTATAGAATTTCTTTCATCTCATCTTCAACCAAACCAAATTCTTCATTTTTGAGCTTCATCAACAACAAGTTGGCTTTCAAAGGTGTTTCAATGGACTTTTCATTCAAGAAAGCCATCTTCACATCCATTTGATGCATCTCCAAGTCTATTGTTGCTCCAATTGTCACAATGGTTATAATGGTGGTGAATTTGGCTATGGAAACAAATTTCTCATTGAAATCAATACTAGCAACTTGTAAGTAGCTTTTGGCAACTAATCTTGCCTTGCATCTCACAACATTATCCATTACATCCCTTTTGGTTTTCAACACCCACTTGCAACCAATTGAAGATCAATTTAGAGGAAGTTGAGTCAATTTCCATATCCCATTATCTATAAGTGATTTGTATTCATCTTCCATGGCCTTCTCCCATTTCATTGCATCACACAAATTCAATGGATCAGCAAGAAGTGCTACATTGGCATGTTCTTCACTTACTTGAGAAAAAATGTAGTTCTTCCACCATTCACTAAATTATTTTCTATCTCTCAAAGGATATTTCCTTTCATTTGAAGAAGATTCATCTTCTGCACTCCATGCTTGCTTCCAAGCTTTTTCTTTCTTAAACCTTGTCTTTTCTCACTCAAAGGATAATACTCTTCATCATCATCATCATCTTTAACATCTTGAACATCTTCATTGATGGTCCTAGAAATTATAGAGGCATCTTTCTTCATCTCTTCATCTTCATTCACACCATCTTCATTGTCATCATCATCTTCTTCTTTCTTTATTGAAATTAAAGATGTATCTACAAACACACTATTACTCCTACTTGGACACATCTCCAATTGCTCACAAGCACTCTTATGTTCCAAAAATTCTACATCACGACTTTTGATGATCTTCTTGGTATTCAAAACTATTAGCCTATATACCTTGGTACCTTCATAATATCCAAAAAATACACATTTTGTACCTTTTGCATTAAATTTGGACCTCATACAATCTGGTATCTTAGCATAGGGAATGCATCCAAAACTCCTCATGTGTGAAATACAAGGTTTCCTTCCACTCCAAGCTACTTCGGGAGTTTTTGATGTGAGTGCACTTTTAAGGCACCTATTCCTTGTATACACTGTTGTTACCATGGTTTCCATCTAATATTCAAATCAAAGGTTTTGTGCATGTAGAATACTCTTTGCTATCTTCACAATGGTGCGATTTGCTATTTCAGCAACTCCATTTTGTTGTAGAGTGTATGGAGTAGAGGTTTGTCTTGCAATGCCTTGAATCTTCAAAAATTCATCAAAATGCTTTAACATGTACTCAACTCCATTATCCATGTACAACACTTTGATCTTGCAATCACATTGCTTTTTTTTTAATTACTTTAAACTCCTTGAATCTAAAAAAACACTCATTCTTACATTTGATGATGTAAATTCACATCTTCCTTAAAAAATCATCAATAAATGTGACAAAATATCATATTCCTCCTATTGATGGTGTCTTCATAGGTCCACAAACATCCGAATGTACAATCTCCAACAACTTACTGGTATGTATTGCTACTCTACTTGGAAATGAGGCCCTTTATTGTTTGCCTTGAATATAACCTTCACCTGCAAATATATTAATATTGTGACTAAATTTACCAAGATCCATGCCACTTACCATAGATTGGAGTTTCTTCATGCTCTTGACATTCAAATGACCAAGGTGTTGATGCCAAATGCCAAACTTATCTTGATCAAGTGAAAACTCAACAAATACGGCCACTTTAATTCCAATCACCATCTTGTACTTCATAAAATAAAGGTTGCCATCTCTAAAGCCCTTGGCAACATTAACTCTATCCAATGTCTTTATACAGCACCCATTCTTATCAAATTACGCCTTACAACCATGTGAAACTAATTTATTCACCAAAAGGAGGTTTTTCTTGATCTTGGGTACATGCAAGACATCTTTCAATCTAAACTTCCTTATTTTTCCTCTCACATCAATCTCAATTGCAATGGAGCCTATTCTAATAGCTTGTTGTGAGCTCTCAATTATACTCTAAAATTTAAATTTTTATTATTTTCCTATTTTATGATAATTAAATATGTTAGATTAGGATTTATATAAGTGGAATTTAGTTTTATATAATTTTTAGGATTACAACCCTTGATGGTATAAATCATAGTCTAATACCTTGAATTAGATTAATTAGGACTAAAGTAATAAGAGTTAGAAAATTAGAATAGGAAATTAGTTAGTTTAATAATTTAGAGGTTGTTAGTCATTACTATAAGGGTTGACTAAAAGCCTATGAATGCATCTATGATCATTCACATGATTTAGGAGTTGGAATTATAATTCTTTAAAATATTTAGGAAAGTTAGCAATGGTAATTTTGGATTTTTTTCCAAATTCGATAAATTTAAGCGGCATGGTGGTTCTTCTACTTAATGGGAGTCTTTTTAATGCAATGGTAGCACCGGATTTATCTCGTGGAGTGAAGAAAACAAGAGCAGCAACCTCTCCTTCAAATTACAAGAGAAGCAATGAAATTCTCATTTTGAAGAATTTCACAAAAATTACCAAGATCCTTGTAAGTAAAAACTTCCATGAAAATTATAATTGAGCATGGATTGAGGCATGTGAGTAGTCAATCTTAGCTTAAAAAGGTGTTTTGAATACAATAGTGAAGTTAGATTTATAAAAAAAAATGCTTTCTTGACTACTTACAAGAGCCATCAGCCTTGGTAATGAGATTGGCTCTTGGATGAATGAAGGCCGTAGATCTAGATTACGGATCTTAAAAATCAAGGATAGAGATGTAGCCACCCTTCTACGAGCCTCCACTCAATTGTATAAGAGAGGCTTGGTTTTCTAAGCCCTCTCTCTTTCCTCTTTTGGATGAAGGGTAGAGCCATGCCAAAAATTGGCTAAAACCCTACTCTTAATTTTATTTAAATTTTAATTCTCATTGTGAAACTTGTGATTGTGTATGTATGGATTTTGCATTGTGAAGGATGGTCATTAAGTTTTAAAATATGTTTCATTGAGGTAGATATCTCCTCGGCCTTTCAAATATCCCAAGGGTTTCAAGGGCCTCGGATTTTCTTCAATCAGTCAATCAATTTATGTTGTTTCAATGTGAGATTCTGAATAGTTGTAGCTTTTGTTCTTGAATTTTCAACAAGATAAGGCTTTCTTGATTTGGAATAAGAAGGAATTTTTGGTGAATTTCTGAGTTTGAGGGAGTCGACTGCCTTTGCAGTTTGAATCAATCGAGTTTGGAAAAGAATTTCTCAGTCCCTAGTGATTGGATTTATTTGAGAATTTGGAAGCATAAAGCTTTATAAGCTAAGCTCTGGAAGGCACAAATTTTGTTGAGTTTTAAGACAATCTGAATTTTTAGTATATTTCTAAGTGAAGAGGGTTGGTCACCGGGGTAGTTTGGATCACTCAACTTCAAAGGAGGAATTCTCACGACTGGATCATTAGATTGCAACAACGATTGTTGGATCAAAAGCGTCTTTAAGTCAGCCTTGCAAAAAGCTAAGAATAATTCAAATTGAAGCCGATTACAAATTTTGGCGAATTTTGGAGTAGAAGGGGGTTGGTGCCTTCAATCCTTACGTGTTGTCAAGGTACCTTTGCTTTTACCTCTCTCACTTTATTTTTACTATCGTCTTTACAATGACTTGTAAGCTCCACATTTCACTTTTTGCTAATAAATTTTAAGTTTAACTTTTAACCTTTAATATTCTTACTTTTAACTTTAATTTTTAACTTTTAACTTTAACTTTTAATTTTAACTTTTCACTTAACCTTTAATCTTAACTTTTAACTTGATTTTTTTTACTTAATATTTTAATTTTAACTTTTAACTTAACCTTTTAATTTTAACTTTTAATTTAATCTTTTAATCTTAATTTTTAACTTTAACTTTTTTTAAACTTAACTTTTAATTTAGCTTTTAATTCAAACTTAAGTTTTTATTCTTATGGTCAATTAATAGTAATAACTTAGTTAATTATTTTTATTATGTTTGCAAAGTAAATTTTATTTAATATATTAATTTAATGTTGCTAATCATTGCTTGGAAGGCCTAAAACTAATTGAATTTTTAATATAAAGATTTAAATTAGTCTAACAATTACATAATTGAGAGCTCCTTAATTCCACCTCTTGGACTTATTGTGTGGCATAGATTTCATCAAGTGGTGAAATTTGGCCTCACACTTGTACCATGATATTGTCTCCTATAAAAATATTTGTTGCTGAAATTTCTTCATAAGTGTCAAATGAACACTTCTATGGTGTCATGTGCTTAGTGGCATGTGAGTCAATAATCTACTTGGATATGGCACCCATGGAGGTGCCTTTACTTGCCATGAATGCAAAATAATCTCCTCCAAATTGCTCATGTACATTGTTGGTACTTTCTCTATCTTCCTTTTGGCTTTGTAGCAATTTTGTGCAAAATAACCTGATTTTTCACAAATGAAGCAAGTTTTGACATTACCTTATTGGTATGAAAGGTTGCTTTTGTTTTGATGTGAGTAGAATACTGAATCTTCACTTTGAGGTTCTTTTTCTTTCCTCTTGGTCACTTTATAGGTAAGTCTTGCCATCACATAGTCCATTGTAAGTTCAACATAATAGACTCCAATGTCACAATGAGGTAGTTGTAGGACTCGGAAAGATTCATCAGCAAGGTCATGACAATATCTCTCTCTTCTAAAAGATTGTCAATAATTGCTAATTGATTTATAAGAGCCTTTATTTTATTGGCATGAGTCATGAGACCTTCACCTTCTTCCATCTTACAAGTGAAGAACTTCTTCTTTGTGAAGTTAATGTTGGACAAGTTCTTGCTCTCGTATATGTTGCAAAGAGTCTTCCATGCTTCTCCTAGTCATTTGAAAGAGATGATGTAAAAAAAGTTGGCTTCATCCAAATTAGTAGCAATTATGCCAAAAGCCTTATTTTTATGTCTTTTGAAGCCCTTCTTCTCTTTAGCATCTGCATATATACTTGGAGCATCTTTACTTTCATCTATAATGTTCCAAAGGTCTAAAGACACCAATAAAAGCTCCATTTTGACCTTCCAATGGTAGAAATTCTCTCTTCTAAACTTCTCAATGACTCTCAAACCCTCACTTTTACTAGAGGCTATGTCTAAGAAGGGCTCTATCAAAAAATACCAAAAAAATGAGTCATTGTGAGCTTGAAATCACCAAAACAATTTAATACTAGCAAAATCTCAGAATCCATTCTTGTGAATAAATGAGTACTTTTTTACTCAAAACACTCTCAACTCAAGTTCTAAAGCTTCTAACAAGTATGTGTACTCTAATAAACCTCACTATCATGAACTTTCACTCTTTGGAATCAACTATTTCACTATAAATACAAGATAAGTGAAACAATATCAGTAAAACAAGAGAGACTATCAAGGTCTTTCTATAACGTCTTAAATTCTTAATCTTAGGAGATAAGAACTTTCAAAGCAATATTAGAGATCTATAAGATCAAAGTCAACATCTCTTCATGTCCAAAATACAAGTTTCAATCTTAAAAATCTTAACATCAATAAACACTATAAGATCTATTTCACACAAGTAAAACTATAAGAAAATGACACTAACTTATTTGAATGGTACAAAAAAGTATCAGTGGGTCCATAACCTATTGAAGAAATATAATAAACAAAATACAAGTAAGTAGAAATTAGCAAGATTACACACAAGAGAAGTGTGGAATGAGATACCTCCCACTTCCAACATCCTTTACTTATAGGTGGTGGTTGCTAACCAATGAGGCAACTTTCATTTTCTTAATATTACATCCATTTTTACTTCATCCAACTAAATCCTAGATTCTTTCTTAACCTAGCTACTACCTAAATCCTAGTTGCTACCTTAGTTACTTCCCTTCATCCTTTTGCTGCCCTTTGACCATTAGCAACTTATCTAAGGTAATACTTACTTACTTTATCATACCTATAGTAATACTTATTTACTTTAACAGTATCAGCTTCCAAATATATATTGCATGTCATTTCTAATAATTTCTTCTTTATCTTTTCTACTATCCAATTTTATTTGAAAATAGCAATAATGTTCAATTGACATCTAATTCCAAAGGTGAAAAATAATTCTAAGTATTTTTTGGATAAGAATTTGCCTCTACAATCTCACCTAATGGTTATAATTTTGGCTTTCAGCTATAACTATATCATGAGTTTCAAATTGCAGAAGAGTCAAAATACTTATAATTTTATTTGTAGGAACCAGATTCATATATATATGCTAAATTCATCTATTGTAGCTATGAAATAGAATGATTAACTTACTGACTAGATTGATAAAGGTCTACTTAAATCTATATGTAATAGATATAAAATTCAAGTAGATTAAATTTTAGTACAATTTGAAAATAATGCTTGAGATTACTTTCTAAGTTGATAAGTTTTAGAAATCTCATTGTAAATTGGTATATATACTATATCTTAAATGAGGTTATTAGTAGAAAGTTGATGAAGGCTCTAAAGACTATATGATCTAGATACATATGCCAAAGACTACCTAAATCTCTTAATAAAGAAACAATATTTGCTTAAATCTATGTATCTTATGCTACTAGCTGATATAATCCATTCTTTAAATTATGTTGTTCTTTAGCTAAGTTTTTTTTGTAGTTTCTCTTCAATTAATATGTATTTTTTATCATCAAAGTAAGCTATATAATCTTAATTAGTGATTGACTATATTATCAATAGATTTTTTTTGAGGCCTAGGACATACAAAACATTGCATATGCTCTTTATTGTTCTAAAAGACAATGTAAAGTTTATAGATCTTTTGTTGATAATTGCATGTTTTTTTTTTTTTTTTTTTTTTTTTAAATATTGCTTTTAAAATCAACTACATTATCAAAGTATTTTGTAGTCCCATTTACATGCTTTGTAGCTCTTTAATCAAGGTATCAACTCGAATCATTGCCTTGAATATTAAGAGTAGAGATAGCTATCTCAAAAATATCATCATGATTAACTTAGCCAATGTTATCTATCAATAATTTTCTAAACTGCAATAGAGCTTATGTTTCTTCTTGTATAACAATATTTGCAAAACCGTCTCTTTAGCATTGTTGGAGTTTTATGTATTAATTTGCTTTAAGCTTGTAAATATTTATAAGTTGTTTGGAACATATACCCTTCTAATTCTTTGGTTTTTTGTAATAGTTGCAATATCTTAGGACCTAAAAATTAATATTGTAGCTAAGAGGTCTTTTAAGAAGACTTGCTTGATTTTACATTAGATTGGATTTGTTGTTTCAAAAATAGAGCACCTTGTTTGAGTTGCTTTGTCTACTATCTTTCACCTTTATCTTCATGGCATGCCTACTTTTCTAAGATTGATTTGCAATACTAACATAGACAAGTATAATATTTTAAAAAATGATTGTAGATATTGGATATATTTTTTACTACAATGAAGACGAAATCAGAATTTGCAATAATGACTCCTATTGCAAATAGTTTCATTAGTATGCTCTTAAATTTATTAAAATATTTTTTAAAGTTTATCTCATTGCTCATAGTGATGAAAAAAAACTTTTTTTTTATGTGATACTTTTGATTGTCTAAGTTTATATTATAAGTTTCTTTCAAAAAATTCCATAATTCCTTAGAATGGTCGAAACTGGTCAACTTTTCATCTATGTGTGATTCTTGAGCTCCCTAGTCATTTTTAATTGGATCTAAAATACTTCATAGTTGTTACTTCCTCAATACACAAGTTATATAGTATTTTTAGACATTGAAATTAGATGATCTTGTTAGTCTAACTTCTTAAAGAATAGAGTTGTTCTTTGGCATATTGATAAGATACTAGAATATAAGCAATTTGTATAACTAACTATATTAAGAAAAAATAATACTAATACATATGGTAAAGATGAGAAAGTAAGCAGGAGTTCAAGAATTGGAAGTAATAAGAGAAGTTTGAAGAGTGAGATAGCCATGTAGGATTTAGGATTTGATACCATAATAGAACAAAATAATCTGGGAAATGAATAAATATAAATATATATATATATTAAAAACAAGAACTCAGAGAGAGACCTCGTACAATCTCCTACTTATACTGGGTATGGGATAACCTGACAGTCTAGTTACTAGTGACTATTGTAGTTACCTAACATTTCATTTTCTTCAAGTTAAAAACATTAACATGTCATTAAGAAATTGAACAGCTTCGAAGTGGAGCTCCCAGTTCTAGCTCTAGCCTCACACAAAGGAGGTGCAGAGACTCACCGCCCAGTGTTGATTCCAACTACTGCAATTGTCGATGTGGGTTCTTCTATGGAAGTGCTGGTTGAGTATGTCCCGACATCCGGTCTGGCCTTAGATGCTCTACAGCAGATGATTAGGTGACTTCTCGACTTCGAACTCATGCAAAAGTCTCCCTCTGGTTTCATCTTTGTATAGTAATTAATAGCATGCAACTGCTGTGATTGTCCCAACGTGAGTCGCGTTGACCGATCGCATCGGGATTGTTTGAAAATTGATGTCGACTTTAAATATGCCCACTTCTTTTCAGAACGTTTTTGGTGGCTGTTCCATCAATGTTGTCCACGCATGTTCTCACAAAAGGGAAGTAACAAGGATAAGTTTAAGCAGTGAAGCAGAACATGCTAGCAACTGCATCTCACGCTGTGGTATGATTTCTTCTCACTTCCGATGAAGTTCAATTTATCGTTGGTTTTCCAAGTTATTTATTTATTTATTCTTATGATGTTTCGATCCTTATCCACTTTTCTTCTATTCTTATATTGGCATCTAAGATATATGGTGGCTGGTATCTTGTCTGAGAAGCTCGAGGTTTGTATCTATCATTTGCAGTCAATAATTCTTTCTGAAAATGATCAACAGTAGAGAGGAGGATGATCAAGTTCTTGTAGGGGAGGGGATTCTCGCTAAGTTCGATCTGCCACCAGCTTTGAACTACATCACGACCTGCCTGTCGTTTAAAGCATCAAGTTTACTTAGCCTAGAATTACGTCAGCATTAGTATGCCTCAGGGTTAGAAATGTCCTCCGTAGCATTTGATTGTAACAGATTCTTCTGTGAAGCCAGTTACAAATCGTTGTGTGGGTGAATGAATGTTTCTTTTGTTCACGTCTTTGCTGGCTCGAATATAAAAATGCTCCTGTGACAAATGGTAGGATTAAACAATCAAACTTTGCAACTTCATTGCCTCATCGAGGGTTCCGATTGGATTCACACAGAAAGTTTTCTTTCCGGATTAGTTTTACCTGGTTGTTCTTCACAGCAGATAACTGTCGAGTGTTTAAGTTGATAGGTTTCATGTTTTAGCATTCTTTCACTCACCTTAACATAGTCCATCGGCGATTGCAAGAAATGGGAATCAATTTGAGTTGCAAGCACCCTTCTCCAATGATTTCAATAGTTTCAACAAGGATTTGTGGATGCGTGTACTCCAGTGATTGCGACTTTCAAAACTAACAAGAAAATCTTAAAATTCCATTCAACCTACACATGAACAAAATATCCATGAACAAGTACAATTAAACGCCTTGACTAGAGTCAAACTATTCTAAACTTATGGAGATTTCATGCCACCATTATAGAAGTTTGTAATGCCAAATCCTAGAATAAGTCCAAAGATCCAAAAGAATTTTAAGGTAGAGATGCAGAATCTCAGGCAGTCCTGCTGACGAAGAGCAGAAGTTGGACCTAACCTTGTGTTTACTTCCATTTCTTAAAATAATTGTGACTTTATTTTATTTTAAAATACATTTTTTTTAAAATAGAAATCTTATTTGTATATTATCAAATTCGGTTGTCTGTGGACTGCTCATCGTAGGCATTCGGGTAGGTCTGCCGATTCAGGCTTGACCGTGAAGGTGAGGGGCAGGTGCTTTTCTCTCACTCGCTCCCTCTCTCACTGGGTGTGTGTGTAGTAAACCCTTTTGTGGTCCCCATACCTGCTCATGGTCAATATGGGTCCCACCTACAACAAAAAAAAAAACAAAAACAAAAAGGGCGCGACATGAGGAGTTATAAGCCTGGTGGTGTTGCCACGGAGTATGAAGGAAAAGAGCAGCAAGTTCTTCTTTTATTAAAGATTGAAAGAATTTTTTTGGTACGTCGAGGCTGGACAGATACGATAATAAAGCACTAGGATGATGAGTTTCCTTGGCTTTGCCTTCTGCACAAGTGAAGACAGCAAAGATCTTATCTAACAGCTGCCAACAGAGAATCAGCAACACCATAACGGAATTCGATTAGCATTTTCACCCTCTAAATGTGGCCACTTCATATCAATTGAAATGTTAATTGTCAGCAGAGCATTTGAAGATTGCACCTCTCAGAAAAGGAAATGTAAGTAGAGCGTAATCTAATTCCACAGTTTAGGCTACGCTTATGTATGAACATCGAGATCACATTTGAACTAAGAGCGGCCAATTTGTGTCCATGCCGAACACGCAAAAACTCTCGGCGTGAGCTCTCAGATCCAACTAAGTCGGATCAATCAGGCACTAAGTCGGATATCTATCTACATGGGCTGCAACCGATGCTTCTAAGAGAGCTTAGAAATCTAAAAATGGTCCAAGTCAGTTACGAGATACCTCGCTGCAACATTGTCATACACTATTGAACCCATCAAATTGCCGCGGCTTTGCCCGCCGAGCTTCGTCATCCCGCTGGCGTTTGTAATTGAACCTGTCTTGCTTCAGTTGCAATTTCTGCTCCTTAATCCGGAGGTTGCGTGACCTCTCCTCCTCCTCTCTGGCGAATTTGTTCTGCAGTGCATAATTAAGACCACGAATTTCTTTCACGAGCATCCGAATTTCTGCTCTGGATAAAGTCCAGTCCGCGGACGCGTCTTGATTGAGCAAAAAGTCTCCAGTTTCAGGACGTTCGTTCTCGTGCGACGCATCTCCAAGAAAATTAGAGTCTCCAACATGTCGTTGTGAAAATTCTTGAGGCCTTGACGCAAACACTGAGTCAATTCTCGATGTGGAATTCGAAGGCACCCCGACGAGATTTGCTCCAAAGAGACTCGAAGGTGGTACTATTGCTAAATATTCGTCATTATCCTGTCTTCGACGTTGATGCAGAGAAGCCCGATTCTTCCGTCCCTCCCGCCTCTCCGCTGCATCAAAGATTTCGTACCATTTCTGGCAAAAGGAGTGTGGTACAGTGCGAATCCTGTCACTATCACTTAGACTCCAGTAACAGCTTTCAGGATGGTGAGTTATCCAATCATGTATATCTATGTAATGTTTCCTGAGTGCGTACCACTTATCAGTACAGTGTTTCTCATTCCTTGTGAAACCGCTGTTCTTCAAGCATTCAGAGATGGATTTCCAGTCCATCCCCTTACCTCTCGACTCAACAAGGATATTTTCTTCCGCCTCCTTCCAATTTTTCCCTCTTTGCCGCTCTCTATAATGGCTGGTTGGGGCTTGATACTCACGGCACCTCTTCTTCCGAGTTTTTGGCTGATTGTCATCTCCAATCCAACACTCCATCTTCTTAACTCCATCAACGTCGGAATCTGATGGTGTCCCTGCTGCGACAAAGTAATCGATCCCTGGCTGTGAGGCCTCCTTCTCTAAGAACAAGTAGCGGTCTGTGTTCTTCCATGCCAGAGATGGGTTCCTTAACACTTCGTCCTCAAGGTCCCACGCGAAATCGTCTAGAACATTAGCACTAATGCTGGTATAGTCAGTTACAGCCATTTTGTGGATGTATGTACTGAAAGAGCACCAAGGAAACGTGAGTGAAGGCAGAGAATTCCTATAAAATTCGAGGAAGAATTGGTTCAATACGTAGCAAACAAGAGCTATATGCAGCTAGAAGAAAGGTATCATCACCAAAACGGATGGATCGACCGGTGCTCGTCCAACTGCGCTCTTCCTACACACGGTGCATAACCATTCCCGAAAATACTCCCACTCTCCTATTCTCCTCAAGCCCTATTTGTTTTTGTGGCTCCTCCCCGTCACCTGTCGGTACTTAAGTAATCCCACATAGCAAATGCAATTCGTTCGAGTAACCTAACCTCACGAATCAAAGCATCCAATACGGAATCTCTGTGGACTCGTCAACTACGCCTACCTGCTAAACAATATCATCTACTTGTGAAAATTACGAGGAAAAGTCTTCCAAGCGTGCATTGCTCTCCTGTTCAGCAGCAGCGAACTGGCTCCAAAGCTCGCAACTACCGTCGTAAGCAGGTCAGGGACATCGCAATGCCAGTAGATCTTTCTCTTCATGGTAAAAATTTCCATCCTTCGAGCCAAAATTCGATTTCTAGCATGATTCAGTCATAAAATGAACACGCACGCAAAAATATAACTAGGGCCAAACTCGCCCCCATCCGCCTTCATTCACAACCATTCGTGACTTACGTGAGGTCAATCCGCAGGGGCCCTAAATTTCCGGGAGTGGCGACATCGGTATGTGCGCCGCATAGCACCTGAAACCATCAACCACACTTCGTTTTCTTAGTCTTTTCCTCGGGAATGCAACCAAAGAAACTTTTGCACGGTAACTCGCTAGGCCACTCTGGGTCCCATCATCGGAGTGGCGGGGGTTCAAGAGTAGGGGCAAGGTTACGACCGGAGCTGAATTCATCGCTCATTCATGCAACGGATTGACTCGTCGAAAAAAGATGCCCACTGACTTGACCAAATCCAAACCCCCCACCGCCCCCCTGCACTCCCACCTGAGCAATGAGTTTAGAAGGATCATTGAAACCACCGTTTAAAGATGTTCGGAAAATGTGACCTCAGTTCTGTGGTTTCACGCCCAAACTGCCCTGGGTCATGTCTGCAAAACCGGCTTCTCTCATCCACCTCAAGTCGGCGCAAGCGAATTGGTGGGAGTTTTGCCGAACCGACAAGGGGTTAGAGAAAGATCTGGGCAATTGCTAACACTGCTGTTCTATCGACAATCCGTCGTGCGCTGGGGGTATTTAGTTGTCGCAAATTCTTCCTTGCAATGTCCGTGATTCATCTTATTTCTTCAGTTGAAACAAGGCTTCAGCATCTGCATTGAAGCTGAAACCTGCTGGTTCCTTTGGGAAATGATCTATCCAGGGTGCAAAAGTAAGTTTCAGAATCCATCTCTAATGGTGCGGAGAGTATCGCACCTCAATGGTCATCACTTGCAGTCGTGCTGCAGTGCCCCAGAAGTGCGTGTCGTCCATTGTGACAAAATGAAAGCCTACGCCGAAACGCACTTATTGACCAAGGCAGGGACGAAAATTCGAAGTCGATAGCATGATGTCGAAGATTGCGAACAGGAATCAGTCAGCGAACTTCCTAAGTCAGAATGGAAGACTACGAGTGTGCGATGATGGTTTTCTTGCGACGAATCACATAAGTACATGATCCAAGGATCGATAAAAGAGCGGCTACAACAACGGTCTCAAATGGCATCAGTCGTATCAGTGACTCCCAGAAAATGCCATATAAGTTTCCTGAAAAGGTGACGTGACACAAAAATAGCGTAACAATGGCGGCTTTTCACATTTTTCCTAGATGACCATTACAGATTGAGAAACATGATAATCTGGCTTGTCGACGATCAAAAGTTGAACAAGAACCTCAACAAAAAACGGACAACTAAATCTTCAAAAATCCCAAAAAGCCTAAAATTTTTAAATTGAAAACCATATTCAGCTACGATCAACTTCTTTGCAACCACTCGTACTCAAACCAACTCAAACTGCTAGGTAAAGTTCATTTAGGCTACAGATGGAGGACAAAGAAGAGGCATTTGTCAGAAATCCACTCTAAGCTCAACTGATAAGTATTGCTCATAAACTGACAAGATCTGATAGTAGATGGATAACGAAAGCTGGCTATCCGCAAAAGAATCAGATGACATGACAATTCTGCCAACATTGAATTCCCCAAGAGAGAAGTACGTTCTAAGAAATGCTAAAACTCAGGACTTCACTGTGGCTTCTTCAATTTCCAAAAATCTCGCCACTGGGGACTACGACAGAAAAAGCCCAGGGATGGAAATTAGTCACGGTAATTAAAATGTAAATTGTACACAATGAAGAAAATACTAGTTACTTCTTTTTCTTAGAACCAGCTTTTGCCGTAACCTTCACATTGGGCACTGGAAGTGGCGGAGGGAGTGTGGTGGTGAGGTGCTGTTGGATGGCGGCAAACGGGTTTGCTTTAAATTGTGGGTGCGAAAGAACAGCAGCAAGCTGCTTTGTCTCGTTCGTTCTACAATACACCAAGACAGAACATAAGTTTAACATATATAGATAGGATAGGTCTTTAGAAAATCTATAAAACTGAAATTTATCCTGCAAGAAATTTTCCAGAAGTAGAGGACACTTGCAACTACACACACTATGGTGGCGCCACGTTGAATATAACGAAGTCTCCAATTTCACTAAAAACTCTTCACTTCGTCCGAGTGTGTGGCAGATGCCTCTCTTACAGTTAGATTATGGGATTAAAAATCACATCATAATCCGACCTGATAACATTCCAATGCACGTTGCATATATGCCTTGATATTCACCTTTCTGCAGAGAAATACAAATTTAATCAATTGTTGGAATGAGAGAGACTTACACAATGGTTTGCTTTGCTTTGCTTCGAAGGACCTTTGAAGATGTAGTGGTAGTAGTTGAGGCAGTGATAGAAGGCAAAAACTCTGAGAGTGAAGAAAGATCGTTCAACGCCCTTCCAGTTTTCTGTGATTTCCGTTTTTTCTACAATGGACAAGGTTATCATAACGATAAGTCAGGGAACAGAAAAACGATAACACAAAAGAAAATTTTTGCCCATAGGTACTTCAATGTGAACAAGGGCTAAAGTTTTATAGCCAGTAAGGATAGGTATCTAAACATGTATGTCAAGCTGCTGTTATCAAGGAGAGATAGGCGGGATTCAAAAGGCAGAGCATACAACAGAAGCAAATCACATATAGTTGAACGAGTAGCATCACGGAAAACTACCTTAAAATTTTTTTTCTGAGCAGACAAAACCCGTTGCGTTTCCTCCAATTCTGAAAAGAGCACAGTTCAGAAAAAAGCGGAAGTAAAAGCAAGCCAAAATAATTCAGTTCGATAGTGGGACATAAAGAAGAATGATGAACAAAGAAAACTGCTTGTGGCGAGACACATACTATTCAAGAATCGGATTTGTTTGGCCATCTTCCTCTTCACACTAGCTCGCTCAGACGCCGAGGTTCCTCCAGCTTCACTACTCCACTCACTGCACAAGCAAAAACAATTACACAAAACGTGTACTTAGCCTTTTTTTTATTTTATAACACATGCCATGCTCACTGTAGTTATTTCAAAGGCATCATTATTTCAACTGCACTAGAAGCTCCGATAACATTAGAGGAAGATGAAGCTTAAGGTGCACATAGTTTGATGGCTGACGTGTGGACTACCTCGCTGCATCTTGAACCATGGGATCTTCATCTCTCTGCAATCGTAGCAAGAGCAAATAATTCAGTAAAGATTGTGACTAGCTCCGTCACCCGAAAACTCCATTGCGCGAACTGGCATTCTTTAGGAATGAAGGTGAAGAGAAACGATAAGTTTCAGGAGGCAGACACACATTACCGTTTCCTTCTTTAAATTCTTCTCGCGAATCTTCTGCCGTGCTGTTTTCTTCTTCACCTGTCCGCCAAACAAACACATACGCACACACCAAGAATTAATGAACAATAAGATTACTAAAATTTCATGGCATTGCAAGCATGAATATAGGTGATTAATACTCCAAAACTGCCAAGTAGATATGAACTGCACAAGAGCAAACTTCCAACAACCCGGAAGTATTTACTTCGGGGACTTCACAGTGTCCAAATAATCAGACCTAGAATCGGTCAACGAAGTCGGAACGACGGCGTGAAAAAGCACGATCCAAAATCACTCCATCCAAAAAACCATCGAGTCTGAAGAACTAGTTGCAACACACCACACCAGCACCACAATTCCAACACCGCGTACCATTGTTACTGTCCCTTCAAACCGTCGATATTTCCACCAATATGAAATTGAAACAAAATTCTCTTATCTACTCAATACCAGACGAAATAGCAGCAGTCTCCGAAGCTGAGAACAACGTCGGACTTCAAATCGTGTCCTAAACCCCGAATTCAGCGTTGCAGCAAAACAAGCAGCAATGTCATCTCCATTCGTTCCGCAAAACCCTAAATCCTTGATTGATGAAACAATCTCACTGGAACCCCTGTGGATGAACGTCGTCATTGAATCATTCATCGTTTTCATTTGTTGGCATTTCATTACCACCGTTTGCTAATCTCAATCACAAATGAATGTCGTCCAATGTTTTGTGGTCGAAAGAGTAAACTGTGATTTTAATTGGCTGATAATCATTACCGTAGGTTTCCTTTGTAATCTATTTGTAATCTATTTGTCTGGATAAATATGAATATTGCAAAATCAAAAGAAAATGTACATAAAAATTTTAAAATTTTAAATTAAAGTGCAAACAATGAGTTTTTATGCAATAATTATAATAATTTTAAAAATTCGTATTTTTTAAATTTTTAATATTTTATTGAAATTTATGAGCTTGATAGTTGTTAATGATTTTTTTATGAGTGCATCAAGATATATAAATATAACAGGTTATTTTATTATATATTAATGGCTAAATCTTAAAAGAAATGTAACAAATATTGTATGATAAACCTCTGTGCATCATGTTTGGAAACTGCAGTGAAGTTTGGAGATTCGCGAAAATTCTTTAAAAAATCTTAAATATTAGTTAATATTGGTAAAAAGGGATATCTAAGTCAAATATCAAAACTTAAATAAAACAAAAAGCTTGAAAAAATGTATGTCATTCCATCTTCTTATTCAAGTAGCAATGAATCTTTTATGTTTTGTTTTTAAAAATTGAAACCAAGATTGCCTAATGTATTTCAAAAATAATGTTGGAAACAATATTATATTGCTCTTGTTGGTATTATATCAATTTTTGATGTGTTCAATTTAGGTCTGAAACTTTTATTGCATTCATATTTAAATATGTGTATTTTTTGGTTTTTTAATTAAGAAGTTGAATAAATTTTAAATTTTAAATAGTTTGCAAAAAAGAATATCTTCTTATAAATCTTTTAATATTTTTAGAATCCAGCTTAAAAATTTTAGAATATTTACTCATTACAAAATTAATACATTTCTAAAGGATTAAATATTACATCAATTATTTCTATGATTTGATTTTTTACAATTTCTTTATTTTACATAAGAACATAAAATTATATTCAATAAAATTATCTTTTATTTGTTTATGAGATTAAAATTAATAATAAAATCAAAAAATCAAAAAGAAGCTCATAGATGTCAATAAACTACTCAAAAGCTATCTTCTTTGGTGCTTTAACATCAATATTGATCCAATATTTAATCTTGTGATTATAAGTATAATTAAGAAAATATTTAAATTTATATATATATATATATATATATATATATATAAATATTATCCTTTTTGCTAAGATTATAATTGAATGTAATTAAATCTTAAAAATCCAACATCAATTGTACCTAATATATATAACATTTTTTTTGTCAAAATAAATAAAACATATATAAAGCACCAGTCAACATTGAAAAATAATCATGATAATTTAAGTTTCTTCAGAAATTTAATATCATAGAGTGTTATTTTGTACTTAAATTAAATATCATTGTTTGTTTTAGTTAACATGTACAAAACATACATCACAATTTTAAAGTTTGTATCAATTGATGATGCTTAAGGTGGCATAATGTCAAGGACAAGAACATAATAAAGACAAATAAACAAGTGAGACTTCTTTCAAAGAAAGATGATAAAATAGAAATAACTTGATATATATATTAAAAAAGAAACTGGAATGGCTATTGCCAAAAGACAAGAAAACTAGAGACCCTTGAAACTAGACTGAAAGCAAGCAAGGAGTTGACAAGAGTGAAGCCCTCTTCACTCTTGTCTCTATATATACTATCTAATTAGGGGCTACGTTGTCATATTACATGCTATCTTGCTTGAGAATGTACCGAGCGTTTGGCTGTAGAAGATAAAATGATATTTTGCAAGTATTCAGGTAGGCTAGTGGATTTCAACCATCTTAATACAAACTATTTCGGATTTCAATGTAAAAGCTTAATCCCAATACAAAGTATTTAGAAACACAATTTTAAATAATTTTAAGATATTATAAGCATAAAGTCTTTTGTTATTTGTTAGTTTTATTTTATTTTATTTTATTTATTATTATTATTATTATTATTTTTAAACCCTAACCTTAGAGAGTGAGCTTTGGCAAGCTGTAATTCTCAATCTGACCGTCCGATAGTTGTAAACTTCTACCACTAGTGTCTTTGCAAGCCTTCTAAATGCTCAAGAAGTTTCAATCCAATCTAACTTATAGATTGCAAGAAAATGCCATAAATCCACACTAATGTATCTTGACCGCCGCCTAGAAGTCCTCGACTTACCATACCTAAAGTCACCTTGTTTCAGCTGGTAGATCTCCAGATATTACAAAAATCCTAAACAACTCCAATCTGCTAACTTCTAATACCTCTTTACACTAATGGTCAAATATCCTCTATCTGTTCCATCAAATTAACATAAACTTTTGTATGCACTCGACATACTCAACCCTTTAGACACCTCTAAATTTCAATCGCAAAAATTTCTTCAATTTCACAAAATAGTCAAGAGTATCAGCCTTAACTTTATTGCAAAAAAAAAAATCCAAATCACCAATACAAACACCGACTTTCAGCAACGATTGCAAAAGTCCTCCCAAATCTTATAAATCCAATTCTATACCTTTTGAAGGAGCTTGAAACTAGCTCTCCGACCTCCAAAAATCTGATCTCCGAATGCCCCTTTCCTTATCCTCTCCTCCCTTTTAACTTCGTGTGGTCCCCTTTTCTCTCGCCCTGGACTCCAAATTAGAATAGCCAATGGCGCTTCCACGAAATTCCTGTTTCTAAGAGAATCTTTTTATGAAAAGGACGTTTCTCTTGAAACGACATAGAGAATGGAACAGCTTGAAATAAAACCGAAGCCTCCGTATTTGGGACCTTATTGGGTTGCCCAACCAAGTCAGGTCTCATACCGGGTAAGAGGCCTATACTAGGACCTAGATTGGATGTCCTCGTAATTGGATCAAATTGGCCCTTCACATCAGACTCACTCGAATATTGAATTGGTCCTTTTTTCTTTTTCCGACTCCTAGTAAAAACGGCTTGGACTCATTCCACTTGATTTATCGGAGAATCTTGAAGACCTTGATTTATCTCCTCAATTTCTCTTTGGCTTTGGATCTGCTGATCCTGTTTATTGAAATTGGATGGAGCATTGCATTGCTGATAAGTATGCCTCAACTTCTTGCAATTCCTTCACATTGGTGCGTAATCATCACTAGCTTTGGGATTGGAATATTTATTGGCATAATGACCAACCTGTCTGCAACGAAAATGATGAAATAGTCTTCTTGCACCCCCATCATGCATATTGGGTGTTTCCATTAGTATATACCTACTAGGCTTGTTCCATGTAGGGTTGGAAAATGATCTTGGTTGTCCCGTTGGTACGAAGGGTACTTGATTTGATGACGCCGGTGGGGTGACATTAATTGACTTTGAATATTCGCACTGGAATTGGCCAATGTTTCTAACATCCAAGATGACTAAATATTAATAATATCTTTTTTATTTATATTTTCACCATATAGTCATGTTACAATACAACATCCATCCTCTCTGAACCTATGCATCCTCTGGTATGCACTAAATAATCCAGTTGTTGTTTGATTCATAATACGTTCTGCAAGTCTTCATCCAAATCCTCTTCATCATTTTTGCTATCCATGTCAAATTCATCTTCCTATTGAGGAATATCTATATCTTTTCTAAGGTCTTCTATATGTATTTTTGTGTATCTTTGTTTAAATATTTTTACTCACTTCCTTACAATTGGTATTTTCAACCTTGTTCCATCTAACTCCCGTAATGAGTAAGTTGCATTATCATGAACAATTGTTACCACATACGGTCCAAAACATCGTTTAGAAAACTTCCTTAAAGTACTATGTTGATTGTCCAAGCTACTATCATAGACCAAAATCCAATCACCTTCTTCAATTGCTTTAGGCCTCAATCAATGTTGCTTATCAAATCGTGTCTTGTTTTATAACCTCACTCTTTTTAACCTTTCTAATGCTATTTGTATATCTTCTGATCTTTGCTCTAACTGTTGAATTCTAATAGCTAGAAGTTCTTCTCTTGTCAATCCATCTTTCTATGGTAGCATACTCCAAATAGGTATTTTTCTTCAATTGGCATAATTGGTTTTTGGCCTGTCATAAGCTCAATAGGCATATATCCCGTTACTGAGCTATGAATTGTTTGATCAGCCTATAATACAAATGGCAAAAGTCGTGGCCATTCTCTAACCTTCCCATTACAAGCTTTAACTAATGCTTTCACAATCGATGGGTGACCACGTTCACTTTTTGTATTTCCTTCAGGATTATAAGCAGTAGTCAGTGATAGTTTAATTCTATATCTTTCAAAGAATTCATAAGTTTCTTGTGCATTTAATTCTCCACAATTTGCAGTGAATTTTCCTACACATCCGTAGCAGCAAATAACATCTTCAAGCAAAAATCTACAAATTCCTTCTATAGTTTTTGTTCTCAATGCTCTTCCTTCTATTTGATTTGATAAATCTTCACGAGCTAAGACCAAATATCTCATTTGCCATAACCCGATTGGCATAATAACCAAATCAACAACCCATTTAAAATAAATAGGTAGAGGATATGTAGGATGAAGACCATCTCGATGTCGTATATTAGAATACGCTTGACAAATTTCACATGATTCTACAAATAAGAGCACATCTCGATACATATTTTTCAACCAATATTGTTCCTTAAACTTAGCAAAAGTAGCCCAAATTCCTCTATGTCTTGTCCATAAACTATCATGAAACCCCTTTAATAATTTTTGTTTCTCTTCCTTATTGCCTATCACTCTTTGTGGCATTCTAATTCCTTTCTTTGGTCTCTTCCATAAGAATCCTTCTTGAAGCAAAAATCCATGTGCTTTTTTTCTTATTTGTTTAAATTTTTTTATAGACCAATTTTCTTGCTTAATTAAGATATTCAAGTAATGACCAATATCCAATAATTCTCCTTCATAATTTTCTTCAAGAAATAACTTGTCTTCTTTGTTAAGATTTGATACTAAATAGAATTTTGATCCAACATCATCAATGTCTTCAACCATTTCGTCTTTTCTTTCATATCTTGTTTGAGATAGCATGTCTGCTACTAAATTGTCCTTTCCAGCAACATGCTTAAATTCCGGATTTAATAACTTAATATAAGCAATCCATCTTAACATTGCAATATTCGGCATTGAATAATTAGTAATCATTCCAAGTAATGGCAAGCAATCTGTTTCAATTACTACTCCTGCACCAATCAAATAATCTTTTTCAGTTTTCATAGCCGAAATAACTCCCCAAAGTTCTCTTTTGATTTGCGAATATGCACATTGACAAGTATTTAAAACTTTAGCTCCAAATCGAACTACAAATCTATTTCTACTAGAATCATCTTGATCCACAGCCCATCCAATAGCAATAGGGCTGGTATCCACAGTAAGAATTACTTGTCTATTACATTCATAATCAATTTTTCTTAAAATTGGAGGTGTCACCAATAACATCTTTAGCTTCTGTATTGCTTCAGTATGCTTTCTTTCCCATTTAAATTGATAATCCTTATGTGATAATTCATACCATGGATCTACCATATGAGCATAATGAGGAATCTATATACGATAAAATACACACACCCCTAAAAACTTGCATACTTCCGTTAAAGAATCACATGAATCTTTCATTCTTCTAATTGCATCAATTTTGCTCGGATCTGACTTTCTCCCATAAAATCCACACAAATGTCCAACAATAAGAACTTCTTACATTTTTAATATAGATTTTACTCCTGAAAGTATAAGATGAACCTCTTCAAGTCGAGTTAAAATCTTTTCACAATCTTGTATATGATTAACAACATATTTACGACACCTCTTCTCATCTAAAGTTTCATCTTTTTCTCCTATTTTACATCCTTTGATAGGAACATCATCTAAAAATGATATAGTTTTTTCATGAATGAAGTCTCTTAATACCTTGTTTATCCCATTCATCATATGTGCAACTGAGTTAGTAGCACCCTAAGGGAGAGTACACATTTTAAGTAATCCAAGTGGCGTTTTCATTGTTGTTAGATCTCTACTTCCATGCGCAAGTTGAAATAGATCAAAACCCGAATATAAATCACCCATTGAATAAATTGCCCTTCTTGCAAATACTTCTATAAACTCATCTCGTTTCACAAGTATTTTTTTAAAATATTCAATTTCTGTTGGAAATAAAGAACAGTCACATCCAATCTTCAGTTCTTCAAAAGTCTCCTTTGTAAACTAATGTCCAATCTTCTTTGGATCTCTTAAACTCTCTTTTTTTGATGCTTCTTCTATTTGTTCTTTAAAATCTTCTGGTAAAGGTCCGGCAACAGGTTTTACCTTTTTATCTATTGTTTTATATTTTGTCTCTACAATAACTTTTGGTGCTTGAAAATATTCAAGTAAAGAATAAACCTCCCTGGAATAAATTTCTACAATCTTATTATTATTTCCTAATCCAATAGATACAATTAATTCTAAAGAATCTTCCAATCCATTTTCTTCATAAACACCTAAAATCTTCTCATCATCTTCTAATGTCCCTAACTTGCATAATTTCTTTTCAATACTATATAATCTTTTCCTTTCTTTTCTTTTAAAATCATCAACTTTTTTATACATAATATTTCTATTTTCAAAAATACCAATAAAACTCGCATCAAAGATACTTGCATCTTACGAGAGTATCTCCTCTTTTGTACCTCCACAATCTCGCTTTATAGTGGTACTTCTCCAAAATCCTTAAATCCTTCAACAACCCTTGGCAATGGTTTCTCCCTCAACCTATCTCAATTCCGTTCATGATTAGGAGGTACTGTCAAAAATTATACAACTTTCCTTCTATCTTCACTACGTATCCTTCCATAAGCAGAACCATCGTCAAGTACTTTTGTTTCCATCCGTGTTGCTGTAATATAAGATTGTCCTAAAATCAATGGATAAGATGTTGTATCTTGAACAAAGAAATGTTATTCTTTCACAACATCTCCAATCCGAATTTTGACATCTAGACAAGCTCCATATAATTCACCTTGTGTGTTATTAGCTGCTCGTATTGCCCATCTATGCTCTATATCAATTGACTATTTTTGCTTCTTATAAAGATCCTTAGACATAAGATTTATTTCAGAACCATGGTCAACTAAAGTAACAATTGATTCTTCTATATCTCCTACTTTTACCAATACTTTAGTAGTTACCATTGCTCAATGTTTTCAAATATAATGGCTTGAAGCTTCCATTTCTTTATCACTATAATCTTCAAAACGTACTCGTTGATTATATCCATTCTTTTTATTTATTGATTACTTATAACTATCATCAACCTCTTCTTCATCTTTATATAATCCTGCATCAATAGCATGGCTCATTCTAGCTTCGCCCATTAATTGCCTCTTTCACTTAATGCTGTCAATGATAACATCATGAAATAGCTTCTTTGCAATTTCCAAAATCTCTTTCAATGTGAATTCCACCTTAGCATTTAATATATGTTCTTCCAACACCCCTTTTAAATTTGTTGCCACTTCAATATCAAAAAGTAGCTTATAAGCAATTGATTTATCCTTATCTTTTGTCTTCTTTATTTTTTCTTCTAATGATGCTGAAGTATCCTTTATATGCAATTCTTGTAAAGCTGCCTCACGAATCTTATTTCCTCGAGATTACCTCTTAGAAGAATTTCCTTCTCTTGTATCATCAAAATTTCCTCGTCTCTTTTCTTCCATCAAAGCTTCATGTTGGCTCTTAGCAATATATGCATGAACTGAAAGAGATTCAACAAGATCTTTCCAACCTATTGCACCTCGTATTGTAGCTGCAGTCCTCAATAACGCTTCTAGAGGTATTTTTTCTTTTTGTATTATGGAAACGGCACAAGCCCAAAATTTACTAGTTTCTATACTTCCACCAAAGTCATCATCTACTCTAGCACCATAACTTGCACTCTCTCGTGATGCTACTCGATGTTTTGTTAAGTAATCTTGAACCAATGCTCTCATACTTCCTTTGCCAAAGTTGGTTTGAAAGAGATCCTCTATATCTTTTAATGCAATCTTCTCATCTTTCCAGCAAATAACTCCTTGCTGTATCATATTATTAAATTCATTGCAATCCTTCCTAGTATGTGAAGCATCATCACACCAGATACATCTTTATACATATCTTTGTTTTGAAACATTCTTCAAATTATTTATAGAAGAACGTTTTGAAGATTATATAAGTACTCGTAGAACTATCTTATATGATTCAAGCAGAAATACGTGGAATACTAGATGGATTTTCATTGATTCCAGTAGATGTAAACAATATACAACTGGATTGATTTGTGTAGAAATAGAAAATGGTCCAAGCCTTTGATACTCCAACTTATCACAAGGACAAGTGGTCTTGATATTGTGACAAAGTAATCAAACCTTATCATTCATATAGAATGGTGGTTGTTCCTTTCGATAGACATCCGCATTGATCTTTTGTTGTTCTTGAGCTTCTTTTAACTTTGCCTTAATAGTTGCATGTAGCTTTGACAAATGAATTGTCAAATCTTTTGCAGTAGGATTATCAACTTTTGAAAAGTCAAAAGTATCAAGTCGTGGATGATAACCATAATTAGCAAAGAAAGGTGTTTGTTTTGTAGAAGAATGTACTATGTTATTATAAGCAAACTCTGCCAATGACAAAAGAATTGTCCAATCATCTTACTTGTAATTAATAGTACATCTTAAATACCACTCCAAAACTTAATTAACACGCCCCGTTTGTCAATCAATTTGAAGATGAAATATCGAAGATAGTTTTATTTCCACTTTTAGAATCTTGAAAAGAGTCCGTCAAAATCTTGATAAAAATTGAATTCCCCTATTTGATATAATATCCTTGGGTAGCCATGATAGCGATAGATATTGTCAAGAAAGAGCTTGGCTATTTCTTCACATGTGATAGATTTTGTACATGGTACAAAATGTGCCATCTTGGTAAAACGATCTATTATCACAAATATAGAGTCATAAGAACATGAGATTGGAAGATCTGTGATGAAATCGAGCTTCACCTTCTAGAACATATAAGCATTCTTGAAAATATAGTAGATTGTTCTTGAATTCAAACTTGAAAGTATCATGAGACTTTGAAGGATTTTCCTTAATATCACGAATAAGAGGATCAAAAGATATAGTTGATTGAACTTGATTAATGAAAGTTGAATCAATAGTTAGTATTGATTTTATTGCTCAAAGATGAAGATGCTCTGGCTTCAAGAGAATTATCTGTTGTTGATCAAAAGCAACATCTCATTCCTTCCGTACAAGATAAGATCATCTAGAGAGTACATCTAACAAACCTATTGTTTCTCTAGTCGATAAGTGATCTTGAATTCAAATCTTAACAAAGACATACTTCAACGAGCTTGGTAACGATTCAAAATACGTGCTGATATAAAATATTCAAGGTTCTTGTGATTCGTATACACTGTGACTGGGCTAGAAGCACCTTCTAGATAATGGTGCCATTCTTAAAACGAATCCATGATTACAAGAAGTTCTTTGTTGTGGATCTCGTAGTTGATCTCGGTTGCTAAAAAGTTTTTGGAATAAAAATCTATTGGATGAAGTTTATCATCTGTTTCTATTTGTGATAATATGGCACATAAAGTAAAATCTGATGCATCTATTTTCATAAAAAATGGCTTAGAAAAATTGACACAATACAAGATTGGTGCAGAAAGAAAGGTTGTCTTTAAAGCTTCAAATGCTACTTCCGCTTTTTGATTCTATTGAAGTTTGACTTTGCAAATGAAACATATAAGTGGAGCTGCAACTTGAAAGAAGTCTTTGATGAAGATTCGATAGTAGTTGACAAATTCAAAAGAGCATTGGACATCTTTTTGTATTTTTAGGATCTTCCAATCCATAATAGTTTGAACTTTCTTGGGATCCATCATAAGTCCATCATTTGAAATGATGTATCTTAAGAAGTCGACTTGAGTAGTGTAAAATACATACTTTTCTATCTTGGCATAGAGTCATACATCTTTTAATTTTTGTAATACTTGGCGAATATGAAGTTCATATTCTTTTGGGTTCTTAGAATAGATTAAGATGTCATCTAAGTAACAAACAACAAAATCATCTAAAAACTCCCGAAAGACGTCATTCATTAGATTTTGGAATGCTGCTGGTACATTTGTAAGTCCAAAAGGCATGACGTTGTATTCAAAATGTCCATATCTTGTTCGAAATATAGTCTTCCATTCACCTCCTTCTTTGATGCGTATCAAATTGTATGCTCTCCGTAGATCTATTTTTGTATAGATCTTAGCTTGATTCAACTGATCAAGAAGTCAAGATATCAAAGGTAGCGGATACTTATTTTTGATAGTGATTTTGTTGAGTCCTTGATAATTAACACACATCCGCAATGATCCATCTTTTTTCTTTACAAATAAAATTGGAGCTCCTGCTGGAAATTTGGAATGAAGTATGAAGTTTTTGGCCAAATTGTCTTCAATATACTCCTTGAGTTTAGCCAACTCATTTTGAGATAAATTGTAGATTGGTTCAAATGGCAGTTGTGCTCCTTCCTGAAGGTCAATTGAGCAGTCATAGGAAGAATGTTTTGAAAGAGTATCTGCATTTTTTTTTTTCAAATACATCTTAAAAATCTTGATATTAGCTTAGAATGCCACTACAAGTCTTTCTACAAGTAGAAATAGATGTGGCATAAATGACACAAGGTGATCCTTCTTTTGCAGCATGCAAGAAAGTACTTACACTTAAAAATATAGGTTTAATTATACTAGACTTATGACTTTCTACTTGATTAAATACACTCTTAGTTATACTTTCAGAAAAGTCAAGACTATGAGAAGTCCAATCTATTTTAGTATTATATTTTTCTAGCCATGATACATCTAAAATGATTGGATTAGAAGGAGATCTAATGATATTAAATATTATAAAGCTACTATGACCATTAGTTGCTATTTCTATAGGAAGGATTTCATGAGTAACATGTCTTGAAGACAACGGACGACCATCTATGACTTCTACATGAACAGATTAAGTTTTCTTTATTAAAAATATGCTAGTCTTTTAACAAATTTTTTGTGTAAAAAGCATGCTGAGGCTCTTGAATCTAACAAGGCAGAGGCTTTGAGATGTTTAGGTCCTAGAATAACATTTATTGTAAAACATGAAGAGGATTCTGAGGAGAGGATAGGACCTTCACTAGGCGTTGTACAAGGTTCCAACCGCACGGTCCCTATTGTAGTTAGACAAATTTGTTTTCTGACATACTATCTCTTTTGATTGCTGTTGTTGTGTTGTAGTTTGGCTACTATATGAAAATAATGTAATTATGTACTTAATATATAATTCATTTAGTAACATGATGAGAGCCATATTAGTAGATTTTAGTTGGTTGTAGAATATAATTTGATTATTACCTTTAGAAGAGGTTATTTAAAAAGATTACTATAGAATTTGTATAATTTTAATTTTCTTTTGATAGTGGCTTTTAAGATTGATTTTGCTTGATAGTAACTTCTAAATATTTAGAATCACCTTTGTTAGACATTGGTGACCTTTAAAAACTTCTTTTGGTTCTTTTATTTGGTGTTTAGAACATAAATTATGAAAGTCTTATCAAAAAAAAGGATTGAATAAGGGTTTTGGTAGCAAAGGGAGTATTTAGGGCACCAATATAGATGAATGGAGATGAATGATGAAAATTTCCATTCCTATTGGTCAAAAGTCATGATCAATGGACTTTGAAGAGGCTGCCCAAGGCCATATTAGGGATTAGAGTTAGTTTCTCAAGGCTATTCAAGTTTTGAAGGCTATGGTCAAAAGGTTTAGGTTTTTGGCTATGGTTTTGGTATAAGTTTTGTATGGTTTGGCATTTATATGAAGGAGATACAAGTGCTCAAAATTAAGGTATTGATTTGAAAGCTACTGTCATTCTTTTTGGCATAACGCATGCGTACGGACAACAATTGAAGTTCGGCGACTGCGACTGGAGAGAGCATTTTTGCAGCTATATTTTTTATATACTGGATTCTAAGTTGAAGGGAAGGAGTTATTGGATTTTGAATTTAGTGCATACAATCTAAGGATAGTAAGTAACCCGATTTACTAGTGGTTGTCTCTTGAGCTATATCTTGAGTAATTTGACAAGATTTTGGCTCAAAATTTCAGGAAATGTATAATTTCATGTTAATAAACTTTGTACATAAGTTTTATGACATTTGAGTATTGAATTCTTGATATATTAAGAAAATAGTGTTCAAGTGCTTATAAATTAGAGTTTAGAGCATCTGCTAGGATTTCTTAGATGCCAAAAGATCAAGAATGAATTTGTAATTGGTTTTTTTTGTGATAAAAGTTAAGGGTGAATTCTACCTATTTTGTAAATTTGAGATAACTAAATAGTTAGATCAAGAGTTATGATTTTCTAAAGTTTGGAACAAGAAAATCCTTTACGAGAAAAATATGTTTTAAAGGGGTTTTGTTATATATTGAGTTTTATACAAGATAAAGGAGTTTTGGAAGGCTAATACAAGATTCATATAAAGATTTAAGCTACACTCTCTATAGCTAGATACGTAGTATATTTCCAGATAGCAAATCATGCCATACGACACCGTACTCTTCAATTTATAGTTGCATCGCTTCTTGGGGCAATGTTGAGTAGTGTGCTTAGGTTCTCCACAATATAAGCACAATCTTTCTTGATGACGATGAGTATTTTTTTGCTTAGTAAGAGGTTTGAAACATACTGCATCAATTTGCATATCCTCTACTTCCAAATGTATGTGTTGAAGAGATGTTGGTATTGCCATTGAATTATAATAACATTGAGGTCTACTTGTATGGTTTTTAGATCAGAATTCTAAAAGGCAATTGTCGTAGTTCACAGCAAAGTCAATTGCTTGACTCAATGTTTGAGGATTAGGTAAGTTGAGCATTAATTTTTTTACCTCATATTGTAATCCGTAAAGAAATTGGCTAATAAGTGCAGCATCATTCCACTTGATATTAGTTGTAGGTTGTCAAAATTGTGAAGCATATATCATTATTGATTAATTGCCTTGTCGTAAAATATGGATCTTACTCGTTGCAACACGAATTGCATCATGTTTTCCATACATGGATCAAAACTCCACCAAAAAAGCCTCTAGATTATCTAATATTGGATCTTGTCGTTCAAGAAAAGATGAAAACCATGATAATGCTGAACTTGAGAGAAGCGTACCAATGAATCTAACTTACAACCTTAGAGTTGGATAGCTTTGGGATTGAAGTTCAATCACAAGTTGTACTTGATTGATAAATACTCTAAACTTTGATTTGGTGCCATCAAACTTCTCAAGTAGGACAATTCTTGGTTCTCTATCACAAGAAGGACGTTGTTGTGTTGTAACATGATTATGTGATGAAAGATGATAATATGGATCTTATTATAGAAGAGCCAAGTTAAAAGAAAAGGTAGAAAAATATGGATAAAAGATAGGAAGGTAGTAAAACTTTTAGTAGTAATGCTGCCTTTTTAGAAAAATAGCTTCTACTTACTTTGTAGGGCCAAAAATAAGACAAAATAAGGTAGATTGGATAAATAAATGATATAGACATCTTTAAGAGGAAGTTAAGAGTAAATTCTAGTAAAAATTACTTAAAAAAAACTAGATGTTGATACCCGGAGAAGGCCGGTTATGAACCAGGGTCGAAATCAGACCCTGAGGCACAAAACCGAGTCTCGACGACGACTCCAAGGTTCTTTGGCAGATCAGAGAGTAAGATTTGATAGAAGATTGGATAAGGTTTCTATAGACGTTAATTTTGGGTGATTTGGAGTTGATATGACTTTGTAAGAGCTTTGCAAAGTCAAGGTTTGTTTGAGATGACTTGAGTTTTATGAAATAAAATAGGATTTACATTTTGGGTGATTTCAAGAGTTTTGTAATAGATCTACAAGTAAATTTTTTTGGATTTATGATTATAGTTGTTTTCAATGTGTATTATGAATTTGAGCTCGATCTAATGGTTGAATTAAGGAATATTGAGGTTTAAGTGGGTCAAGGTCTCAAAAAGTAGAATTTTAGGTTCAATAGGGGTTTTTAAGATTTCTTGCAATCTACTGTTTGGATTGGAGTGAAACTTACGTGAGAGGATATTAAAGTCTTTTTTCTATGTACATGAGATTTTTGAGATCAATCGAACAGTGCAAAGGAGAGATATTGGCTCTGGAAGATTGGTATTAAGATTAGAGAAGGAGGGCAGTCAATACCTGAGCACATTTTTGAGGTTATCATCAATTTGGTAAGTTTGATCCTTTTCAATTTTTTGTGCTTGTTTTTAACTCATTGTTTTAGAAGTGTGAAGAATTTGAGTTAAGATCAATGATTTATTCATTAGTTATTGAGATTTAAATCTATTATAGGAATTACTAGGGTTTTGTTAGGATTTAGATTAGGGTATGATTAAGGGTTTAGGATTTGGTTTAGGATTTGGTTTAGGGTTTAAGATTTGATTTAGGGTTTAGGGTTTGATTAGAGTTTGATTTAGGATTTAAAGTTTAGATTAGGATTTGGTTTAGGATTTGATTAGGATTTAGGGTTTGATTTAGGATTTAGGGTTTGGTTAGGGTTTGGTTAGGATTTGGTTAGGGTTTGGTTTAGGATTTAAGGTTTGGATTAGTGTTTGATTTAAGATTTGATTAGGATTTTATTTAGGGTTTAGAATTTAGTTAGAATTTGATTTAGGATTTAGGATTTGGATTAGGGTTTGATTTAGGATTTGATTAGGATTTGGTTTAGGATTAGGTTGGGATTTGGTTTAAGGTTTGTTTAGGGTTTGATTTAGGATTTATGATTTTATTAGGATTAAAGATTCACTTAGTTTTGGCCTAAAGTTTGAATGAAGTTTTATAGGATTTTAACTAGAATTAAATCAAGATTGAATTGAGATATATTTGAGTGATATTTGTGATCCTTCTAATACTTATTTAAGAATTCCTATTTTTTGTTTGAAATTTCTTTGAGGTTTTTTTTTTAATTTGATTAAGCTAACTTAATATTATTATGGTCTAATTAGAGCATTATTAGTATTTTATTAGAATTTAGATTTTATTATTACAATTTCTATTCTTCCTTCTACAGCTAGGTGTCCGAAGCATTCTCAAGCAAGACTTCACGTATTACGACAATGTTCCACTATAGGATGAGAGACATGATTTGGTACAGATGTTGAAGCAGCTCCAATCATTTCTATATCTTCACTTCCTGCCAATCTTGTTGCTCTTTGTGGTGGTAAATTGAGTTGATGCATCGCAAGCATTAACTCCCTCAATTGCTCTTGCATTTGTGCTATTGTACTCTTCATTTCAATAAGTTCTGCCATGATAACACTTAGAAAAGAGAAGATGTCTAATATCGCTTAAGACAAATAGAAGAGAGGACTTGAGAACACAGAAAATACTAAGGACAATAACAATTTAGAAGATGGTAATCCGCAACTTCTAATATGCTTATGTCTTTTCAAGAAAAAAGGATAATCTACTCTTAATCAAGATTAGACAAAGCTCTGATATTGTAAGTGTACTCTTGTCAATCTGTCAAGGACAAGAACATAATAAAGATAAATAAATAAATGAGACTTCTTTCAAAGAAAGATGAAAAAATAGAAATAACTTAATATGTATATTAAAAAAGAAACTGGAATGGCTATTGCTAAGAGACAAGAAAACTAGAGACCCTTGAAACTAGATTAGAAGCAAGAAAGGATTTGACAAGAGTGAAGCCCTCTTCACTCTTGTCTCTATATATACTATCTAATTAGGGGCTATGTGGCGACGTTCTATAGGACTTCTAATATGTGTTGACTTTGTAAGACACGTGCCTTGACTTACAAGGTAAGTTTTTTTACGTGTAGGCCACATAGTTAGCTTGGTCTTCAAGTTCATAACATGTGTGGCACATGGCGAACTTTTTTGACCACGTTTCTAATCCCAAAAGTCAATTAAAGACACCTATAAAGTCAAAGCAATATCTATGAAGCTTCTAGGAAGCTTCCATATCAAATACTATAGAATTAATTTATTTTTATCTACTTTTACTTACTTCTACCTATTTATATATGTAATTACTGGCTTACATGAGTATGTCTGTGATACATAAATATTAAATAGATTATTGTGATTCTATAGTTATTCAACTCCAACCTCTTAGTTTTTTTTATTCAAGCATCTCATGTCAAATTTATAGAATCTTTATTCAATAGCTAAGGTATTTCTTAGTTGTATTTATTTTTAAAAAAACAAGATTTAATATTAAATAACTTTGATGCAATTTTGGCAAATCTTGATTTACATATAAAAACTACAATATAATTCATATAACAACTAATAAAAATTAAATTTTATAATAAAAAATATTAATGTATGTTGATGTATGCATTGTAATTTTGAAAATTAGCAATTGATGTCGAGTATGATAATGTTGCAATTATTAATCATTTTTTCTTTTGATTACAATATATTGTAGAAAAATTATTGTTCAACTTGATTGATTTTAAACTTTAAGTTAAGCCAAATTTGACCAAGTTTTATGAGATATTATAAGTATAAAAAATAATCTACATATAAAAGTTATAGATGAGTAACTTTTATCTTCAAGAGATGTCATTTATAAAATTATATTAATAGAAGTGATAGTGAAACGTTATAAAAGTCAAGTAGTATTTAATTATTTAAAATCTTAAATTAATTTTATTATTTTAGAACTATTATAGCTTAAAATTTGTAGTGGATATCTTTATATACTAATATATTTATTTAAATAAGTAGAATTAGATAGAAATAAATAAAAGTAGGTTAAATTTTTAATATCTTATTAAGAAGCTTTATAGAAGCTTTGAAGACTTTACACTTGATTATAAGTGATTGATAGATTAATAATGTGGCCAAAAAGTTAATATTATATTACATATTTAATTATTTAGATTATAAATAGGCCATGTGGCATATATGCCAAATATTTTTCATATAAATTAGACATGTATCAAATAAATATATAACATTGTGATATAATTTTTTAATAGATAGTATATATGGAGGCAATATTAAGGTATTCTTCACTTATCTTTTAAATGTATTAGTCATGAAATTCTTCCTATAGAAGTAAAAAATAATAATTATAGTAGCTTTGTAATATCTTATATCATTAAATCTCTTTCTAATCTAATTATTTTAGATTTATTATAGTTAGAAAAGTATAAACTTTGAATAGATTAGATTTCTTATAGTTTTGATTTTTTTGAGAGTATAATTAAGAGAGTTTTTAATTATATAAAAAATCATAAGTTTAGTATAATTTAACCCATATTTATAAATACAAGAGCTTTCTTATATGTTGCAAAAAAATAATCACCTTATATTATTTGTACCACACCTGTTTTTAATAGTGAAAAGACTTCAAGTGGAACTCTAAGTCAATATCAAGATTATTAAAATATTTTTGAAAAAAAAATGCTAATATTTTTTTAGAACATTGCTTCTATGATTGTTTAATTAATCTTTAAGAAGAATCTCAACTACCATTTGGACCAATCTAAAATTTATTACAAAATGAATTGATTGAGCTCAAGGAATATATTGATGAAAATCTAGCCAAGAATTTCATATGCCATTCAAAATCTCTAGCAAAAGTTCCAATCTTATTTGTGAAGAAAAAAATTGATCATTATGGATATGTGTATATTATCAACGACTTAATAAAATCACTATAAAAAATAGGTACCTTCTATCTTTGATATTTGGACTTCTTAACTAATTAAATTGAACTAAGATCTATACCAAAATAAATCTATAAAGAACATACAATCTGATATGTATAAAAAAAATAAAAAAAATAGATAGAAGATTACATTTTGAACCATATATAGGCATTTTGAATACAATTTCATGCCTTTTTTACTTACAAATATGCCAAATTTTTTTTAATATCTAATGAATAATATCTTTTGAGAGTTTTTAGATGATTTTTTAATTTATTATTTAGATAATATTTTTATCTATTCTAAAAGTACAAATGAACATGAATTTTATGTTTGTTGAATATTGCAAAAACTTAAAGATGTAAGACTATACAATAAGATAGAAAAGTATATATTTTATACTATTCAAATTGATTTATAGGATATATTATTTCAAATGCTAGCCTTATCAAAGATACAAAGAAGGTAAAAAATAATAAGAGATGTCCAATATTTTTTAAAATTTATTAATTATTATTGAATCTTCATTAAGAATTTTTTTCAAATTGAGGCTCTACTTACATATTTAACATATAAAGACAAACTTAAGTGAAGTAAAGAAATTGAAGCTTCTTTTAAAGCTTTGAAGACAACTTTTATATTGACACCTATCTCCTATTGTCTTGACTTTTTCAAGGCATTCTTTATAGAAATAGATACATCAAACTTTGCCTTAAGTGTTATATTATTACAAATGTGAGCAAATGATAAACTCCATCTAATAGTTTTTTATTCTAGGAAATTTTCAACAACTAATATCAACTACAAGATCCACAAAAAATAAATTTTCGTAATTATAGATTCATTTTAAGAATAGCATTGATACTTAGAAGATGCTTCTAGTTTATTTATTGTATATATAAGTTTCAAGAATCTTGAGTATTTCACAGAAAATATATATTTTAAATTATTGCTAAGCTGATTGGAGTATGTCTTTATCACGATTTGATTTTAAGGTCACTTATTGACCAAAAAAACAATAAGATTTATTAGACACCTTTTTAGATATACTCATCTTATGCCAAAATAAAGAAATTTAGCTTTCAATCAATAAATAATAATTTTCTTGAAGCTAAAGCATTTTCATCTTTGAACATTGAAATCAACATTGACTATTGATTCCACATTTTTTTAAGCAAATTCAATCAAGTATGTCCTTTGATTCTCCTATTTGTGATATTAAAAATAATTCTTCTAAGTCTCATGATACTTCTAAGTTCAAGATCAAGAATAATCTACTTTATTTCAAGAATGCTTGTATATTCCAAAAGGTAAAGCTTAATTATATGTTTTTTAAGCTCATCATGACTTTCTAGTAATAAGATATTTTTTTTACAATAAGACTTTGGAGCTTTTATCCAAAGATTTTTAGTGGCCTCAAATATAGAAAGCATTTAAAAACTTTGTATAATCATGTTACATTTGTTCAAGATTAAAAACTCTTCATCATCAATTTTATAGACTTTTTGAGTCATTTTCTATTCTTGAATAATCACAATCTTTTATTTCTATAAATTTTATTATAGATCTTTTAATCTTAGATTCTTTTTATTTTATATTTTTGATAATAGATTATTTCAGTAAGATAGAACGTTTTTTTATTTATTTTTAATTTTTATCATATATAATATCTATTACAAATAAAAAAATATCTAAATTTTTTCTTGAAAATATCTATTACTACTATGGATTATTCAAAGTTATTATATTAGATAGGAGTATTAAATATATATCAAGTTTTTAAAGAATCTTTTTTAACATTTTAAAGATGTACATAAAAATTTTTTTGGCTTTTCATCTTCAAATTGATGGAAAATTTGAATAAATAAATCAAGTTTTGAAATAATATTCAAAGTATATCATCTATCATTAATAAGATAATTGAACAACTCTTTTATCATTGATAATTTTTTTTATAATAATAAAATATATTTAACTACTAAATATATATATTTTTTCTAATTATGATCATTATCTATAATTTGATGCTTTAAGCTTTTCAAAAGTTGATAATCCTATAGCCAAAGATTTAATTAATTATTTATCTATGCTATATACAACAATGAAGGTACGATTAAAAGAAGTTCAAGAACAATAAAAGATCAACGTGGATACCTATTGTAAGAAACAACTTCAATTCTACATTAGCAATAAATTATGGTTACTTTGTTGTAATATTAAGACTATTTACCTTCATAATAAGTTGGATTACCATAGAGTTACATGATTTTTTATATGTAAATAAATCAATCTAATTGCTTATTGATTGATTCTATCAGAGTCTATAAAGATCTATCTTATATTTTATATATCTCTTCTTAAGCCATATAAGATAATAAATCTCCTAGAAAGAAGACAAATGCCACTTCATTCTATAGAGATAGATAATAATGAAGAGTTTGAGGTAGAAGAAGTCTTAAACTCAAGGCAACATCAAAATATATTAAAATATCTTGTTCACTGATGCAAATACAAGATTTATTAATACACATAGGAACCAAAAAAAAATCTTGTAAATGTAATATTAAAGATGAAAGCTTTTTATCAATGATATTTATTAAAATGAAGATGAAGAATCAAAGAAATTTTTGCTATAAAAGAAAGCATGTTCAATAAAGATTGCATTCTATCTTTTATTCTATATTATAATTTTTTTATATTAATGGTACTAATAAGATGAAAAATTAATGGCCAGTAGATTCAATTCAAGAATTATTATTTGCTAACTTATCAAATAAAATATTATAATTATTTTAGACTTCAAGATGATGTAATATAATTGAAGATCTTTAAGAGCTACATGTTCTTTCTTGAATAGGTGGCAAGATACAATATGTTTGATATCACAACTTTATAAAGAGACTCCCAATTTTTGGTGATTATATTACAGATAGAAATTATTCTTGATGGTATTATAAATTTTATGTTTAAAGGAAGTAACAAAGACTTCAACAATGATCAAATATTAGAGTGGTCTTCTTGTCATAAAATGTGACATTATCAATGGCTAAGAAGTCCTATCAACTATCTTTGAAAGAAATAAAGATTAAAGTATGTGACAAATATGATTTATTAAATCTTGGAAATTATCAACATGTGATTACCACTCTTTATGGAAATTGTTCATAGAAGGAGAAATAATGTTAAAAACATACATATTTATTCTAATAATTATTTAGATAATATAGATAGATAGAAATAAATAAAAATATATTAATATTATAATAACTTATAAAATAGCTTCTTAAAAGCTTCACAAACTTAATTTCACGTTTATACGTGTTTGTAGGTGATTGCTAAGTTGAATACTTGGCCAATAAATTAACCATGTATTATATAAGTTGATCACTTCTTATATAAGCTAATCATTTAGTACACATATAAGAAACTTCTTATGTAAATGTGAGCTAAAAAAAACCTCCACTAGTTGGAAGTTTATTATAGTTCACAACAAATTATCAAGGACAAGAACTTAATGAAAGCAAATAAATAAGTATTTTTTTTAAAGTATGATAAAATAAAAATAAAATTATATATATTAAAAAGAAATTAAAATGTCTATTGCCAATAGATAAGAAAACAAGACACTTCTTGAAACTAGACTAAAAGCAAGAAAGAAATTAACAAGAGTGAAGAAGGCTTTATTCTTGCCTCTATATATACTATCTACCTAAGAGTTATATTGTAATATTCTATAGGACCTTCAAATCGTGTTAACTTTGCACAACACATATCTTAACTTGTAAAGTAATTTTTTTATATGTATACCACATAGTTAGCTTATGTCACAAGCTACCAATACATGTGGTACATGATTAACTTGTTGAGTAAGTTTCTAACCTATCAATCAACTAAAAACACACATAAAGTCAAAGCATCATCTATAAAGCTTCTAAGAAGCTTTTCTAAAAGATATTATGATTTTTTTTTTTTTTTTTTTTTTTTTTTTTTATCTACTTCTACCTATTCATATTACATGAATAATAATTATAGTAAATGTATATCTATGACATTATTCTTTCTTTTAGAAATAAGTTCTACAAGAAGCAGTGATTACATATTGAGGAAGTCTAAAATGTAGCAAGTTATATTTTGTTTCATACTTTGATTGTTTTTTCCTTAAAAGATAATTGATAGATCTTCTTAGTCATTAATAATATTTCATTCTAAAGTAGAAATATCACCTTATTATTTGATCATTATTAAGACCTTCATAACTTCTTTCAAATAAATATTTATAATACTATTAGGAATTATTTCTACTTCTAGTAAAATTATCAAACATCAAGACTTTTTTCTTAGGTCATGATATCCAATGTATTGTATCTTGCTATTTATTTAAAAAAAAATATCATTCTTTAAAGTCTTCATTTCTATTATATCATCTTAAAGGCTGTAATAATTGCAATGACTAATCTAATTAATCAACAAATGATGGATCTTAAGCTAAATTTTTTGGTTGTTGATTCTTTATCTCTTTAACACCAAAAATATATAGAAATTATAAACAATGATAGAAGATAAAATACAATCTTTCTTAAATTATATTTCTTTTATAACAACGATTTGCTAT